>NW_027492691.1:290000-340449 GCF_021521415.1 Bidens hawaiensis | reverse complement strand
GGCTGGTTTGGTAGTAGGGTTGTAAATAAACTGGACGTCCGTTCTTCAAGAAGTTCGTTTATTTTCGTCCATTTAATAAACAAACCGGACATGAACAAAAAAAATTTGTTCAACAAGCTTAACGAACAAACAAAAAAAAATCATTCATTAAGCTTAACAAACGAGACCGTGTTCGTTCAATAGTGTTAGTGAACGTCCGGTAAACAAAAAAAAAAATTCGTTCATTAAGCTTATGTCCGTTAGTTTTGTTTGTCTGTTAGCGTCGATTTACAATATTAACGAACAGACACGGATAAACTCAATTTCTTAACGGACGAACACGAACATAAATTTTTGTTCGGTAGAGTTTTCGTGAACCATCCGATTGTCCGACAAAAGTTTAACGGGCGAGCATGGACAAGTTCTCGTCCATTTGGATTTTGTCATTTACTGAAAGCTGAAAAAACCCCAAAGCCAAGATATTAATTGGTTCCCGCCTTTACGAAAATATAAACAAACACTGAAAAATCATTCAAAATTAGGGATAAATAAACATCTTACATCTGAAGCAATCAGAGTAGTGAAGAAGGAAAATGGCGGATGACGAGACGAGATGGACGGTAACTCACACGAAGCATAAAACGCAGAAACGCAAGGTTTATCAGGACGGTTTCTTAGAGCTTCAATCTTCCACTCACAAGGTCCATTCCACTTCTCTCTCACTTATTTAATCAATTGCGTGCTATGCTAGCACATGTACTAGTTACTAGTTAGTTTCAAAGGCTTTTCAGACCACAGGTAGGTTAAATTGATTGGGAGTGTAGGTAGTTTATACATAGATTGATTATTTGTTGATGACTTTTGCTGATAGAAGTGCCGTGGATGCAGAGATGATAGATGCATATATGTGTGTGTTCATATAATACCTGAGTTATGCTTGCTGACGTTGAGAGATTTTGAGATGAGGTTTATCAGTTTATGCATGATATTTCGTTTTCAGATGGCAGATAAGTGTAGTTTGTTTACATTAGCTTAATCATTTTCTAGTGTCTGCTAGTAACCTGAGCAAAATCCTTTAGTGATATATAAGCTCTTGTAATACTGTACTGTATTATAATTTTAGGTTTATTAACAATCTGGTCGGAACACTCAGACATCCATGTTTAAAGGCACTTGTACTCAAGCTCATTGTTATTGCATTTTGGACATTTAATTTCTTGAATTAATCAAAGGCTCCGGGATCTAACAACTGGTGACTATGGTAACAAAATCTACTTGAGCCACTATGCTTACCACCTGTTCTTGAGTAGTGTCCAAGTGTGAGTGTTGTAGTTTCAATATTTGACATAGATGGCCTCAAAGAAGTAGTATGCAAGTTGTTGCTTTTGGGTGATATTAATGGTCTGGCAACTACTCTATGTCTAAACAACAGTGTCAATTTTTCATGAATAATGCTTAAAAGTCTTGTACAGGTTAAGCTATATGATGACTGTGATAAACTTTTGGAGAGCAAAATTGTGAAGCTTGATGATGCTGTCAGACCAGGTGAAACAATAACATTTGGTGCTTATCTTGTTGATATTGGTGATCCTGATGGAGAAACTAAACCCATTCCAAACCCTATTCTTCAAAGAGACAAAGTTATGGCTGATAGGAAGGGGGCACTCAACAATAGTAAGCTAAAAGATTAAACATCTTACTATTGTGTGCATTTAACTGTATGCCAAATAATAATTGCTTGTTTTCTGATGTTTAGTTGGTAAGTTTTAAACAGTTATATGCCTTTTTTTGCCTTTAGAAACCAACATGGTTAGCTTACACAATCGTAAAGCATCATCCACCAATCTTAGTCCATCACAGAAAATGATTAGAGGTTAGTTATATTGCTTTCACAAATGTAAAGTGTTTCTGAAAACAGGCATGTCACATGTGCAGAAACATTGCTGATAGGCTGATATTACTAAGATTTCATTCATACAAACAACTTGTATTAGCTGTTGCGCTTATGTTAAACTCCTTAATATCAGAGTTCAAGAAACGTGAGGTCAACATATATCGTTCTTCACCACCCAGTCGGCCAGACCCTGTGAAAGATGATTCAGCAGGTTATTTTTTAAATGCACCACTTTTTCTTTAACTGAAATTCTGAAAATGTCAAACATGATTTCTTAAAACACTAGTTGTTTCTTAGACCCATTGTAGAATAGTTGAATATTGATTCCACTTACGTTTTGCAATTAGAGTGGCAGGTCTTGTACACTACTCAATTAACACAAAAAGCCAAGAAGTTTCATGATGGAATCTTGAAAGTCACAGTTTCTGGATTGCGTGGGAGGCAGGTTAAATTTGTTATGCTATCTTTGTATCTATAAAAAACAGAAGCATATGTGTTCATGATTTTTTGCTTTTTTGTTTTTATCAGGTGGTGTTGTATGATGAAACAAAGAGACTCTTAGACAGCAGATTTCTAAAAAATGATGACACTATTAATGCTGGTGATACAATGAGATTTGATGGTCATATAGTGGACATCGTAGAACTGAAAGACAATAAACCTCTCAAAAATACAAATGTTGATGAATGTACTGGCTATAAACAGAATACCGTGCAGTCAAACATTCAAACTGATATGAAAGGTTAGTTCTTATACACTCTTTGACCTTTTACAAGGCATTTATGTTTATTTAAATTGACTATATGCATGTAGGCAGTTGTTTTATTATGTTATTTTACAGTTTGCAGATTAACTCAATGTTTTTTTTATGGTTTATCTTATTATTCTTAATCGTTTAGAGTGGGATGTCATGTACACTGCTCAAGTAACCCAAAAGGCCAAAAGGTTCCAGGATGGTGTCTTGAAACTTATGAGTTCTGGATCACAAGGGAGGCAGGTGAATTTACATAAATGGTCACTCTACTATTGCTTAAGTAACAAGTTTAACCTCAAAAGTCTATTAAGTGATTTAAGTTGAGTAGATTTCACGATGAGATCAAAAACAGATATGAGCTTACAATCTTTATGGTATTATTTCCATATCTTACTTTTTAGTAAAAAAAAACGATAAAACTTAAATTTCATCAGAGTATGTCGGTGAAAACACTTGCAAATGGCTTTATCTTTCTGGCAGCTAAAGTTCAGTCTTCAGTGACATTTTTTTTAAAACCTTTTGTTTACCACTGATTTTAGTGACCCATGCTTGCATAATAGGAGGCTACTCTGTTAGCAGAAGATGGAACACAATTGTCCCACAGATACCTTAAACTCTTAGAAGACATCACTAGTGGAAGTTCATTCAACATGACAGGTTATTTGGTGGAAGTTGGTGAGCTAAGAAAGAATTCTGTAGGTAGGTTTTTGTAGTGTCATAAATATGTGAAATTACTTAAAACTACACATAAGATAATGTTTTTCTGTTATCGGCTTAAATGTGTAGAAAAATGCCCAAGACAAGCTTCTACACTGGAAAATGAAACACCAGCAAGTAGGATTATTGATGTGGATAATATCAAGTTATGTAAGAGAATCCAAGCTACAAGACCACTCTCTGAGGGTAAGAATATGAATAAAGTCATTGGTCTTGCTGTGTAACATGGGTATGAAATTTTATTTGTTTCTTTCTTTTATTTGTAGTAAAACCTCCAAAAGGAGCATTCTTGTTGCAAGATACTGAACAAAAGGTTAGAAAGTCTGCTGCAGATGCAGTTATATCAACGACTATCAGCAAAAGCAAGTCTGTACGTGACGGTATGTATGCAAGCTGCTATTTGGTTTAACAAAAGTTTTATTTTTGTTGATTTTCATAAATACTTTCTTTGCAGCCCATTCAATTTTGTCCATTCTGAAAAAACCGAGAACTCAAGAAGGCATTTCTGTTGAAAAGGTACATTTAAAGGCTGAACAAGAGGAAACTCGCATGTCTTCAGAAGGTATTCAACCATACATTGCTCACATGTTTTCAGGCAATGCTATTTTATATATATCGTTATTAATTTTTTGGGTTAGATCTTATTAGTGCAGTGATAAGCAAATTCTGATGTAGATGTTTGTATGTTTTGCAGCAAAATCTACCTCAAACTCCAATGAGCTAGCTAAAGAAGCTAAAGATCAAAGTAACACTGAGGTACTATAAAGGAATAGATATAATTGAAAAGCTCATTTGATTCAATATTAACAAGGGATATAAATACAATACAGGAGCTAAGTTAAAGGCGAGAATTAAGTAAATGCAATTAATTAAAATATATGCCAAGCATATTATATGGAAAATAATATCTCTAATTGTTTGACCTTGCATGATTTTCTCCATCTTGAATACTTGGCTTATTTGCATCTTTGATATGCTCCTGCAAGATGGACGATCGTGTTGTGAGTCCAATCTTGGATATGAGATAGTTGAATCTTGCTCGTGGTAGTGGATTGGTGAGGGCATCGGCTAATTGGTCGTCCCCACTAATGTATGTGACACGTGTAGAACGACTTTGAACTAGTTCGCGTACAAAGTGGAAGTCGAGTGCTAGGTGTTTCATTCGAGAGTGAAACACCGGGTTGGCGGAATATTGTGTTGCACTCATATTGTCACAGAAGATGGTTGGTGTAGAAATTGATGTGTAGCCAAGTTCTTTTAAAAGAGATTTTATCCAAATAATTTCCGTTGTAACCGAAGCGATAGCACGAAATTCAGCTTCTGTTGAGGAGCGTACTAGTGTGGGTTGTCTTTTTGAGCTCCATGCAATGGGGTTTGACCCAAGATAAACGACAAACCCGGTGGTGCTTCTATAGTTATCTTTATCACCCGCCCAATCGGCATCGGTGAAGCCATGAAGGTGCAATGGTGAAGTGCGACGTAGTAGGAGGCCTTTGTGTATTGTGCCATGAAGGTATCGTAGTAACCGTTTAAGAGCATGCCAATGCGTAGAAGTAGGTGCATGCATAAATTGTGAAAGTTTATTCACGGTGAAGGCAACATCCGGCCTTGTGAGTGATAAGTATTGTAAGGAACCAACTAATGCTCGATATTCAGTTGGTTTTTCAAGCGGTGTTCCATCATGCAAGGTGATTGGTTCGGAGCATGCAATCGGTGTGGTTGTCGGTTTACACTCGCTCATATTGGCACGTTTAAGAAGATCATTTATGTATTTGGATTGAGATAGGAGGATTCCATGGTGATGAGGGAGGACTTCAACACCAAGAAAATAGGAAAGATTTCCAAGATCCTTTAGGGAGAATTTTATGGCGAGTGTGGAGATGAAATCATTAACAGTTTTAGGGGATGGACCTGTGATAATGATATCATCCACGTAAACGAGAATGAAAATAGGGGAAGAGGTGTTTGTTTGAATGAATAAGGATGGGTCGGAGATTGTGGGTTTGAAGTGACGAGAGTGAAGATAGTTTTTGAGTTCTTCGTACCAAGCGCGTGAAGCTTGGTGAAGGCCATAAATGGCCTTATTAAGTTTGCATACATGAGAAGGAAAAGAAGGATTGATGAATCCGGGGGGTTGTGCCATGTACACATCTTCGGTTAATGTGCCTTGAAGAAAGGCATTATTAACGTCTAGTTGACGAAGATTCCAATTTTGTGAAATGGCTAGAGATAAAATTAGACGGAGTGTTGCAGGTTTAACAACGGGACTAAAGGTTTCGGCAAAATCAATCCCCTGTCGTTGATGAAAACCTTTTGCAACTAGTCGTGCTTTAAGGCGTTCAATAGAACCATCCGGATTGTATTTGGTACGAAATATCCATTTGTTACCAATTAAATTAGCGGCTTCGGTGGGTGGAACAAGAGTCCATGTTTTGTAAGGCATTGAATTCTTATATATGGTCTCTTATTTTCTGCAATTTCTAGAAATTTTGATAAAGAACTAATAGCATCATCGCGCTTTACATGATAATACGTGAACATATTCTTATCTCTTATATCAAGAAAAAAACATGGAAAGTATTATCTTCTTGTGGATCACCCTTCCAATGAAGGCTTCTTCCTGGTTATCTGTATCATATAATATTGTTCTTAGACTTGTATATACTAAGCAATGCTTTAAAAAGATTTCTTGTTTTCTTAGTATAGATTCCCATATCTCTTGTGCTTTGTCTTTGCGGGTACAAGGCTTGAGATTTCCCAGCGTCTGTTGGTGTCTGAAATTACGCAGAATGGCATATTAGATTATTAATTCTTAAATTACAGCACAAAAAACACGAAAGAACTTTGCTTACTTGCTGTGCCCTACAAGACGAGTTCGGACTGATGGACCGATGAACAGAAGAGGCAGAAAGCTTGACAGAAAAGCTTGGACACGTGGGCTGAAATGCAGAAGACCCTGAGCATTTAATCGAGAACCGAAGAGGTGACATTGACCGTGATCGTTTTTCTGGTTGAGATAATTATAATTAGTAGTTTGGTACATAGTAAGAGTAAAAAAGGTTGAAAATAGTATCAGCTTGAAACAACTCTGTTTTTGCTAACCTTGTTTTTTGTTTGATGCAGCCTTTGTAAGTGAGAAGGTAATTAAACCCGATGGCAACTCGGTAGAAGTTTGTCTAGAATACCCTTTTCTGCACAAGTTTTTATACAATGAGCTTTCTTTGCGGAGCTTCATCAGAGGTAACGCTTAGCATTTTTATAAATATGATAATTTAGCAGCCTCTGTTACCTTAAACCTGATGACTGGACTGATCCTTTATTGACTTTATCAGATTTAGAAATGCAACCTTCTGTGGCAATAATAGACTATTTTTTTGCTTAGTATATGACATAATTAGGAATATTCAAGACAGTACTGAAAAACTTAAATGACCTTTAGGGTACTGCTTATAATACTTTGGTGTCTGCATCGTCAGTGATTGCTGTGACAGCTCAACATAGTGAGCACACGTTTGGCATGTATGTAACCGCTGCCATAATCATCCAGAAAATCACACATAATAGTTAAGAGGAAGATGAAAATAGAAGATTTTTCACTATTTTTATCTGTTTACTTATAGATGGGTTGCTTTGAGTTGTGTTTTATATTATTTTGAATGTAGCCTCAAATCTATTTTTAACGCGTACAAATTTTAATATCATTTTTATTCGAATATTTAGATTATTATTTTTATTATAACACTGCTTTTTTTAACTACAAGTAGGGGGGGTTCTGAAAAACCGTAAATCAAAAAAACCTAATCTGAATTCAGAATTCAATTTTCAATTTGGTTATAACCCCAAATTTGATTTATGGCTCGATTGGCGAATATGTTTTTTTTTCTTTTAAGCAATTAGTTCGATTTATTCGGTTAACCGAACTAATCGATTAAAATATGAACTATAATAATTATTTTGTATATGAGCCATTCTTTTTTAAGCCCATTTATGATATGTTGCCATTAATCATTTCGGATGTTCTATTATGTTTAAAAGGTTTATGGTTAGGATGGTTTTCTATGGTTGACCGGCTGACTATTTAACAGTTTAGATATTTTATTATGGCCTCTAACTTTTGGTTTTAGAATGTATATGCTGTGTTTGTTTATTATAGCCTTTAACGACTGTTCGGATCCGGAACACAAACAAAAATAAAATTCAGACCAATTTGTTGTTTTTGATAAATTCGATTAATATGGTTTGAATCGATTTGTTCGGTTTTAACCGAAATCGAACCGAATTGAATTCGGTTCAATTACCCCTTTTCCGAATTAGGTTAGGTTAGGTTAGGTTAGGTTAGGTTTTCGATTAGGGGTACAAAAATCTCATAACCGAACAAATTGAATAAATCGTTAACCGAACCGTTGAACACCCCTAACTACAATTAACAAATTACTTATTTGCTTCTCTCTCTCTCTCTCTCTCTCTCTCTCTCTCTCTCTCTTTTTAAATGGACAAAACATGTTTGTTTGCCAACTTGAACCTGTTATCTTGCCTCCCTCTAATTACTTCCTACTAGAATAATATATATATTTTGTTCCTGAGGAAAGGATCAACCTAAATTATCACCTGTTCAATGCCGGACATTCGAATCTTTGCTTTAGAAACTTCATTGACATGTTCATCTAGTAAATTGTTAACTCTATCCGTCACACAGCCCAAGTGGTCAACGGTTTTAAGCAGAGACTTGGAGATGTAGTCCTTTAAGCTTTCTAACAACCTACAAACATATAAACAAAGAAGCTAATCAAGTAAAAAAACATAATTTTACAGAGAATATCACCACAAAGCAAATATTGTGCCACTTACATTTCTTTTTTATCGTTCTTATGATACGAATCTTCAAAATGCTCTGCAGCTGAGTATAACTGCTCTTTTACATTTCGTAAGTCCTATAAATTTTGTTATATTAATTAGAAAAATAAGATCTTGAACTCAAAATTTCAGTTATGTGCGTGAAAGAGAGAAACCTTGAGTCCATCAGCAAATAGCAAGCGATGGCTCGATAGAAATTTATCATAATTCTCCATTAGGACATAAACAATTTCAAGTTTCCTTCGCCTGCATAAACACCTAAACACAAAACATAAACAATGCTATAACTTATAAGCTGTGGTCTAAATAAAATCGGAGTTTAAATGCAGAACACTTGTCGGGATGATTAAAAGAGTTTGTTATCCAAGCAGACAATAAGTTGTTGGGTTAAGTTGGGGTTGGAAAGATCTTTAGTGGTTAGTTTTGGAGGGAAATGTTTTAGACATGCTTTCCAACCACTCCTCTTATTAGGGAAATTATTAGCTGAGATTCTACTTACTTGCAAATAACTTCACATGGGTTTGCATGGTTTAATGCTGGTTTTGGGGCATGGCTATTATAGGTGACAAATTAGGCGGGTTGGGTTGATCCATTCAATAAATTTGGTTTAACTTTTTTGAATTTTTATAAATAGTTCATGCATTAATGATTTGGTTACTTAATGATCCATGCTTCGATCATAAAATGTATTAGTTAGAGTTTATTATATTATTTTTGCCATAGTTGGGATATATAATTTGATTCAAATAAATAAAACATATTTTAAGAGTCTGTATTAGATCAAATATATTTATTAGAGTTTATTATATTATTTTTACCATAACAAAAAATATTTATTTTATATGTTGTAAGTCATTTGATATTGTTTTCTTTAAAGTTACTCTTTTAATTTATCTGTTTTAAGAAAAATATAACCTTAAAATGTCACATTTAGACACAAACGTGTTAATGATTGGTGTTATAGTGGTGATTTCATTGTATTATTGCTTCTTCATGAAGACATGTTTCTAATGATGATGAGTTGAAATAAGGTAAAATACTAAAAACCCTTTCCTTTCTACCGCACAAATGAATACAGAGCAATAATGACAACACTATCTTGTACATCAGGCAATTAAGGTTGTGTGTGCTCTTGAGTTTGTCATTTATGCCCTGGAAACAAGCTGTAATCAAATGTAATTGTCGAAACACGAAACGAATCTAACCTGATCCATGACGAAGCTTCCACGGATTTTCGAGATGAACGAACCACGTCTTGATCTTCTTCCTCTACGGCGGCGCCGGTGTCTCTGTCAAGTTGAGGCCTGCGATGGCTTCGGGGGTGTGGAGGCGACTGCTAAGATATCCTGAGGATTTCTTGTTCACAGACACAAAAAGTGGTGGTGGCTCTTATTGAGCATGACCCCATGATAAGGAGGTGGAGACCTCCTTATATAGAGTCTCATGGCCACCATCATGGTACCCTAATGGGCCTAGCCCAGTTAGGATTACCTCCACAAAACTCCCTCGACCCAAAAACAAATGTATTAGCCCATATAATAAAATAAGCCAAACATAATAGATTTAGGGTCGTAGAACCGGGTTTTAGTACCATACCCCTACAATAGTCAAAATTAGGTGCATCCATATGTCTATTAACTTAATTCATTCCATCATATAATTGATTGATATTGAAAAAAGTTCGCCATACAAAGACAAATTACAAGAAACCCTAATTATTATAAAGGCCGATTTTCATCCTTGTCATAAGATGCAATTGTTTGATAAATGATTCAAGATTATACATTAACCTAGCCAAACTATGAAGAATCCCCGTCATTTAGAACGTATAAATCATTCCATCATATAATTGACTGACCATACAAGGACAAATTACAAGATAAATTATAATGAACAATGTTATTCATCTTTGATTATGAGATGCACTTGCTTTGATAAGTGTTTCAAGATTATACATCATCCTCGCCAAACTATGAAGATTGTCTATAATAAGATGCATATTAATCTTTATTTGATCAACCGAACCAAGATTATACATTATGGACTTGTTGATACACATGATGTGTAGATTTTTTTAGATAAACCATATGAACACGTCATCTTTTTCACACAACAAGTGACAAAAAATGTGAGTCGAAGAAGAGGACATAATTACCATTTTTATGATGGGTATGATGCTTTTTTTCTGTTAGAATGTAGCATCATTTCAAGGAGGGACATGTCCTTTAAGCTTTGTATACCACATGAGCCTTTTTTGTAGTCGTTTAATAGCATAGACCATATTCATGATATTGACCCAGTCATAATGCCTAAAAATACAACTCTATCTTAATTTACTCATTGCTATGGTCAAAATTTAAAGAAAATGGTATTGATGCAAAGCAACAAGTCATATGTTGGTGTGATGGCGTCTTTAGTGTGATCAAGGCAATTTAAGTTTAGTGAGATTTGCTTATAACTAAAGAGACATGATAATAACACTAAAGAGCAAGCCTTTGGTAATTTTGGGTACATATTTATAAGAGAACACATTTTGATGCATGATCTTGTTTTCTTTTAGAATTATCCAATTAAAGATTTATCGCACCATAAAAAATAATCTGATTCCAAGAGATACCAAGACTATTTCCAAACTACAAAACCTAAATCACACAGTTGATGTAATGAATGGGAGCTTCGCATTTGGTTTTACCGAGAGTAATGAAAAACGCATTTTTTGGTAGCCCAACGGCTATTGTAACAATGTAGGGTGGTGGTGATGATGATAAAAATGACAGTGGTGATAAAATATGAGATTCGTATTCGTTTGATCGAATTCATTCATTGTTTGATGATATGTTATCCTTTAAAAGAATAAAACATTTTTATATTCCTTTGTTTGAAACGGAATTTGAGATTACTTATTACAATTGCAATTATCTTCATTCCCCAACCAAACATGTCATCTCTTGAAATAGATTCCAATTTCAACAAAGGCTGAAGAACCAAAAATAAAGAAAATTTTGTGTTCAAGTTTTATTTCATTCCAATGAACTAAACACTCGCATAGAGTTTGATTAAATCATAAATTAACCATAAAACACATTTAGAGTTTTTACCTATCAGATCCTTAGATGATATTAGACTTTTAAATCATCGTAAACTAGGTTTTATCTCCGGTATTTGAAAATTGTTATCCTTTAAAAGAATAAAACATTTTTAAATTCCTTTGTTTGAAACGGAATTTGAGATTACTTATTACAATTGCAATTATCTTCATTCCCCAACCAAACATGTCATCTCTTGAAGTAGATTCCAATTTCAACAAAAGCTGAAGAACCAAAAATAAAGAAAATTTTGCGTTCAAGTTTTATTTCATTCCAACGAACTAAACACATGCATAGAATTTGATTAAATCATAAATTAACCATAAAACACATTTAGAGTTTTTACATATCAGATACTTTGATGATATTAGACTTTTAAATAATCATAAACTAGGTTTTATCTCCCGTATTTGAAAATTGTTATCCTTTAAAAAAATAAAAGATTTTAAATTCCTTTATTTGAAAAGGAATTTGAGATTACTTATTACAATTGCAATTATCTTCATTCCCCAACCAAACATATCATCTTTTGAAGTAGATTCCAATTTCAACAATAGTTGAAGAACCAAAAATAAGAAAAATTTTGTGTTCAAGTTTTATTTCATAATTTCATTCCAACAAACTAAACACTCGCATAAAGTTTGATTAAATCATAAATTAGCTATAAAACACATTTAGAATTTTTACCTATCAGATCTTTTGATGATATTAGACTTTTAAATCATCATAAATATAAAAATCATTATCTTGATAATAAAATCCAAAAACAAAAATGTAATCACCAAGACTAATATGAAGACACTAGAATGATACTTATGCATAAAAATAGAAATCATATTCATATATAATATATATGACATTCAGACATACTTATAGTAACTATTAACGTCAGATATTAATATGTGTTGTCAAAATATCTGTCTCGTTTCTTGAGTGAAAGACCTAAAGTTTGTTTAAACGATGTGAATCATATGTTATAAATTTATAATAAATCTAATTAGATATTGCTAAATAAAACTAACATATTATCAACTATTATTAAACTGCGCACGTTACAACGCTTAACCGTAAAAACATAAAAAATATTTACAATAGTATAAATGCTAATCAAATAAAAGTTATAAACATAAGGTTGTGAATTCGTATAAATACCAAAAACTCTAAATGTGAATATCGGTACCGGTATCAATGGTAAACGAATACCTATACCAGTTTTGATAATATTGACACCCTTGGTTCGGTATGTCAACGTACCGAGTACCGACACTCAGTATAATATACAATTACTAAAATATGCTTTATTTCATATGCAACTACGTTTCTAACAAAATTTATATGAGAACATGTGTTAACAAAGAAAATTATTTACAACCATGTATTTATTTTTTTAGTTAACAAACGTGTAAGTTATGTGAGAAAATTTTACTTTGCGTTGTTTGCTTTGTTTTCATTGTAATCGTCGTTAAGAAAAAATATTTAATGTGCTCATCACACACGTATGGTCTTTTAAAGTATTAGATGACATTAATGGGCAGAAATGGACATGAAAGAACAGGTATTGAAGATGACAGGTAAGGCACTTAGTTCTATGTTATTTTCTTCTTAGTTCTATGTTTCAAAAAGAATAGCAAAAATATTTGTCGAATTATATAAACTTTATCAATATTATTAAAAAAAGGCTATTCAATCGATTATTCTAATGGCACGTTGGTGCTTGTGAAAAGCGATGAATGAAACGTTGTGATCAACAATACGAAAGTATCAATTATAAGTAGGCTAAAGGAATACATCAAACCATGCTTGTTCGTATAGGTGAAGAATAGGCAGAGGCGGATGCAGCTTACATCCAGGGGTAGCAACCGCTACTCCTTAACTTTTCGTCGTTAGTGTAAATTTTATTTTTTTGGGTCGGTTTTCATAAGTCGTTACCCCTGAAAAAATATTACGTTACCCCTATTTGTTTAAAACACAACCAATTTAGAAGTTCAAATCAAATAAAACCCAAACTAAGTTTATAGCCCAAAGCAAATGAAAACCATTAACCTTTTTTTCTTTTGTTTGAATGAGAAACATCAAACTAAACAGGCTCAAACAGAAATTGGCTCAATAGAATCATCATTTTTTAAAAGTTCAAATCAAATAAAGTCCAAAGCAAATTAAAATCATTAACCTTTTTTTTTCTTTTGTGTTGAACGAGAAATATCAAACAAAAACATGTTCAACAGAATCATCATTTTGAGGTTGAAGTTTTTAATACGGTTTTGAATGTGTGAATTCAAGAATTTGGAAATAAATTCAGTGAGGTCTCAACTAGTTTGTTAGAATTATGCCTGGTTTAAAATCTATGAGATTCGTTTTCCAAGTTTGACATATCTAAGATAGTGGCATTTTCGGAGTTGCATCCGAATGATTTTCGTAATGAAAAAAGATGGTGTATTTCAAATGTTCGTATCAACTTTTATCACACTTTAAAAGAAGATGATAAATTTACAAAATTGGGTGAAATATGTGACTTTGCCTGTGTAATGGTGGAAACTGGAAAGCAAACCACTCTTCCTTTAGTTTATCGAATATTGAAGCTCGCGTTGGTTTTATCAATTGCAACCGCAACAGTTGCAATATGTTATGAAGCTTATCAATACGGGTTTGCGCAAGCGAATGTGTGATGAGTATTTGAACAATACTTTAATTTGTGCGGTCGAAAGAGAAATATTTGATAAAAGTAAAAAAAGATGTATAATGACTCGATTTCAAGCTTTTAAAACCGAAGAGGGAAAATTTGCACCCCATGTGTTTATTTTATTTATTATCACGTTTCTACTTTTGTTTTGTTTACATTGTATGAAATACAACAAAACAAAAAATTGAACGTTACCCTGAGATTTATGTCTAGATCCGCCACTGAGAATAAGAGAATATTGATGGGCTTTGCATGGGATAATTGGTGCAAGTTTCATTTTTAATTAATATCATTTATACTTGGTGTAAACTATTTTTGTTGATTATGTACTTTGGTGATTTGTAACTCTTTGGAGGTTAGCGTCTTGCTATTCCTATTTTGATTATTACTGTAATAATTTTGGTAATTAAAAAAATGTATATTTTAATTATTAAAAATATAAATTATTTCACCTGTCTAATTAAATACAGATCTAATCTACTTTTTTTCTTTATTTTTATTTTCAAATATCTACTTTGCTCTTGTATAATGTTTTTGTTTATCCACGGTATTATCATCATGCATATGCCTCTTTTTAAAAAAAATAAAATATAAATGATATAAGATTGTATAAAGTGGATCAACATAATTTGTTGGAAGTAGTTCAATGATACATAAGGAAAGCCTTTTTTTTATATGAATATACCAAACAAATGACTACTCACATGATATTAATAAAAAAAATCCCGAAAACCAGTGGATCAAAAGACCTTAATTTTAAAAAGTTTGCCATTTATATGGCGAAAGTACTTGATACACACACAACACATGTTATAATCATATATCGTTGTATCGATACATTTACGATGTTATATTTACACGTTTCTAGGTTTTTTTTTTTCCTAATCTATATGCAAATTAATCACTTTCTAAGCTGAAAATATTTGTCATATGCATTCTGGCTTAGTGATAGCCCGGTTGCTTCTCCTATGAGAGATCGTTGATTTGAGCATTGACGCCTATGTCTAGGAGGGGGGGGGGGGGTCGGCCTAAAGCGTCCAATAACTAGAAAAGGTTGAATACCGTCGCAATAGATTCAGAAAAAGCTATATATATATATATAACACAAGAGGTGATGATAGAATAATGATAGGGCCGACGGTGGGAATTTAGTTGACTAGTTGATGATGGGATTGATCGACTACAAGGAGCATTGAATTTGAATCAATTAAACCTTTGCTTATCAACAGACATAAATTGGCATGCAATCAACCACGTCATTTAAAGGCTTAATCGAAAAGCCGCGCTACCTCCAATTGTATATGTTCCTCTTTAATTTCATAATTTTAATCATTGAAGTTATCAACACAATTTTTTTATTATTCAAATTGTACTTTTGTCATGATAGGTTTCACTTTTACTATTTTTATTTATATTTTCAATTGTTTATTATTATTGTTATTTGACTGTTTAGTTGACTCCTAATGATTCTATTAAGATCTTACCTCTAAATTAATTAGAGGTAGGGTGTGTTTGATTTACTTAAAAGTCATATCTTATTGGCTCATGAGTGATGACGAGTTTTTTAATAGGTAAGATTTAGAAACATGCTAATCGATTCAGAGGCTACCTTCTAATAGGTCAGACATCATAATATCTCAACACAAGATATCCAAACAGATTAGCACCAATAGCATCACCTTTTTGTATAAGGGCCTGAGGGATCCTTTTTATTGGTTTATTTCACAAGTAAAACCATAAAATTTTAAATATCCCGATGTATAAAATAATATGTTATATCATCAATTTATATTTACATGATGGTATGACCTTTTGAAACAATAATTTATAATCGAACTCAGCTAAATCAAACAATATTTATATGATACAACTTTTTATTTTTTTAATAAAATTCTTAATTGACTAGACACATTGTCTCTTTAAACAGTCCAAAGAAAGCGGGTTGTGGCCCATTGGGCCAACGGTTTAAGCACTATTGGCATTGCCATTGTGCATTGTTGATGGGCCCATTACAGCCAAGCCCAAATCCGGTTTCTCTTTTCTTGCCGCCAACATTCGCTTTGTGGATTTATAGAAGGTTGCATAGAGGATCAGTTGTATAATGCCAAGAAGTGCCCCGGTCCCATTAGGTATCTGGACGATAATAATCCATACATGATTTAACACATGTAAATTAAACTTTAACGATAATCCATACATATAATTTGATTTCCACTCGATTTTGCTCAAATTAATGATTAAGAGCAATATTGAGAAACAAACATTCCGAATGAGAGAAATCAAGTGGAGATATATGATATTTACGCGACAGCCGACAAGGTTGTGATTGTCAATAAAAATGAAAGTTAAATTGTTGGCATGAATTATTATTGTCCAATGGGTTATAGTTTTGAATTATTAAAAGTTGATTTGCGAAATTTGATTTGAATGCAGATAACAACCCAAATCAATTAATTCTTAGTACAAGTTAAAAACGGCATTTGTTTTATACTAGAAAATGTATATAATTTTTTTTTGATAAGCTAAATGTTGTAGGGGATTGAACCTTTGACATCATAATTCACACATAAACCACCTTACCACCTCACCAAAGTCGGAACGGCAAAAATGCATATAATTAAAGTGTTGAATTCTAACTAAAAATACTATCTATATAATAATATTATATTGTTAAGACAATAACATTTAAAACATTACAACCCGTCCAACAAACCATCCTCCATCTTTATAATAGAAACCTATGCCAAAAGCACACTATATCTCTTTCAGACTTTCACCATTTCATTTTCTAACCCTAAATTATAAAAAGTTGATATAATAACTTTCATATATGAAAAAACTACCATCCATCCTTCATCAAATTTATATGAGTGTATAAAAACGATGAAAAATAATAAAATAAACATTTGTAAGTAACATAAAGATAAAAATAGAGAATGAGACATGTGAGGTTTTTTAATATAAGAGAAAAGTTGAAAATTATGATTTTTAGTTAAATTATAGAGTAAAATATGATGACTGCGATGTGAATACTTGTAGGAAGTGGTACATGGTATCTCCATCGGGATTAAATCTGAACTGCTTTCTAGCTTTTGACATAACTTGATTTTTATAAGTTATTAAAACCTTTTTAACCTAGATTGATTTAAACATTTTTGTTCTTCAATATCTTTAGTATTGATGTATGTATTTGACTCAAATATAGAAAATGTTATACGCACAAAATGCATATAACATTGTGTATAGAAGAACGGTTACCGCCATGAAGGGATCAAATGGAAAAAGGGCATACAAGAACCAACAAAGACCATTACTGAAGCAGAACAACGAGAGTAGAAAAGGCATGTATTCCACACTTTTGGTTGTGATCACCAATTTCTGCATTACCAAACCGCCGATTAGTAAAGGTTTACATAAATATTCAATCGTGTAATACATGAGATTCTAACCTAGCATTAAAAATATAAAGATGCAATAATATTGTTTTAGTTTAATGAAAATAAGTATACACCTAAGTTTCATAGTATTTATATGTATCAATCCCTTTTATTTGTAATTGTATATGTATATACGACATACCATGACAGATAATGGTGACGCATACATAAGGATATTAGCAGCAGCGCCTATGCCTCCAACAATATTCGATCGCATGTGTGTTGTGTGCACCACAGTTAGTACAAATATAGCAAGTCCACCATAGACTAAAACCTCAAGTAACATCATTAATGCTACACGAAGCCTCTTTCTCGTGTCAGAATACATGAGAAAGATGACCAGGTAGCCGAGCTCTATCACAGCCCCCGCCCCATTGGTAGTTGACACGAGCAAGCTATTTGGGTGCACAAATGGCATTCCATATAACACCCATAATCCACAGTTGAAAACAGCAGCCAAATATGGAACTGGTGAATATTGTTCTACACTTCCTTTCTTCCATATACGATAAAAAGTTGGTCTAGATTAATACAAGTTAAAAACAACAATAAGTATGTGTTCACTCTTCAGAATAATGGTAACACCAAAGGGCCATTGGCCTAAGGGTATTAAGGTACTGAATAAAACTTCGCTTTTTTTTTTCTAAATTGTAAGGGTTCAAATCCCACAAGTAACAAAACAAAACCCGTTCAAGAAAAAAAAAATCAGAATCATGTTAACTTTTTATAGATGAAAATCTTACACGGTTGATAAGAACAAAATCACTGAAATGACGTTCCCTGGCATAATCAAACACAAATTATTAATTACTTAATATGAACAATAAAAAGTTATAAACCTAATATGAACAATAAAAAGTTTTAAACCATTTAAAAACGTGGTTATGTTTTGTATCCAACATAAAGATAGATGTTGTATTCACTAGTGTAAAACATGGTGACATTTTCATAATTAGCTTTAAACACGAGACATTAATGTAGTTACCTCTAGTTAATAGACGTGGTTAAAGAGTGTGTACCTACGACACCAAGTGTTGTCCGGACAGTTTCTTCGGAAACCATGGCTGAGAATAAGAATTGTTCCTTGCAAAAGAAGGAAGGAGCTGAATTTGAGTGGTTTTCATTCTTTCAAATGCTCCAATTTATAAATCATCAGATTTTGTGAAAAGACTTGACTGCCCTTTTAAAGAATTTTAGCTAAAGGCATGATTATCTTGTGTAACATGTTTTCTAGTTTTAATGGTACTCCTTACTCTAATCAAAACCAATTTAAATAATCAAATCTTTTAATCACTTTGTGTGGTGATAATTATATCATGATAACTTCTCAAGTTATGAATTTGTATAAAATTTTGTATTTACAAATATATGAGATTTTGTATATATTGTTAATCGGAAAAACCATAGAAGTTAAAAAAAAAGAGTTTTAAAAATTGCGTACAATCGTGACAAATCAATCATAAATGGTTTCCGTCGCAATCTGTTGATAAATCATTGCTGCGAAACCAACAAGAATGGTCGCTAATTTCGGTCAGAAAACATTTTCCTGTCGTAAAATTTTTTAACGACGAAACAACATACGATAAGATGTACGAGGCAGAAAACAAATAAACACCAAGATGAAGTAAATTAGTAATAATAACAACATTATTATATATATGTGTGTGTGAGATTGTGAGTAGTTTTCCTTGATGCTATAAATACCACAAAAAATTTTACTGTCATAAGGTGCATCCTAATGGTGTACGTAACTCCGCCGTCCACACCTGACAACTCATATAGGTTAGGTTGTTCCAGTATAACGACTAATATCTGTTATTTGGTAGCATCCAACAAAAATGTGGTTTTGTTTTTATCTAGATATGTATATTTATTTAACTTTTACTAGGTTACTATATGGTGCAACTTTAGGGGGTTAATTTTTTCAGGTTATTATTTGGTGACTGATGGATTTGATCTTATATTAGGTTTTAATTAATGAGACGTGTACTCATGAGCTGAGTGGCCCCAAAATGATAATGATCATGGTTTAAGAAAAGATGAATTGTTTGATAACATAATTATGTGTGAGTAGATGGTTTTGTGGAAACTTATTAGGAAATAATGTAAGGTTTGTAATTCGTGAGGATCTGGATATCTCCTAGAATTGTGTATAAATCACGGTCAAATTGATATTTCAAGAAATTCAAATCGATAACTGCTAGAGAAATAAAAACGAATATATAATTTTGATATAAAAACGTTATACCCAAAACCAACAATAACTTAGTCCATACGAAAACCCCTTAGCAATAACTAAAAACCGTTGATGGTCAAGTGTGACTAGCTCAATGCCCGTTAGTTGTAACTGATAACCAGTCATCGTTGATTTCATTGATGGACTAGGCTGCTGATATGAGATACAACTGATGATTTGTAGCTACTTACTACTGTAATTAATGCCTAACATACGACCAATATATTCATGCAATCTTCTATCAATCATACAAATTCAAAGTAACTTCTAAAGACGTTTAAACAAGATTATCTAGAACCGTGTCATCAAAATTTGCTATTCATGATGTTGAAACGTATTGAAAAGCTCAAAAATTTCTTAGTAATTTATACAATATATGATTGGTTTACTGATAATTATGAATCTAATGATGCTCATGTTGATGCCTGTGATCATTCTCTCCGATAAAAGCAACCACATGAGAAGAATTTTGAGGCATTTAACTATGAATAGTAATGTTATGACTTCAATATCAGCCAATCTAGCTTTTAAAATATTGGGCTTTGCAATTCAAAAAGGAGTAACGACGCAGCTTGTTGCTCATTTGCCCTCGTTTCGATGTGATCATTACTTTTCAGCTTAAACTCTAAATAGTTTAATAATAACTATGAATTAAATTCCTATTAAGTGGGTAATGAGATCCACATCGGTTGGACCCTGTGTGGGGCGCTGTCCACGACTTTTGCTGGGCCGGTACCCTCTTGGCCCCTCAAGATTTCTTGGTGTTTGAAGTTTGAACAATCTAGAAACAATGGACATTTACATATTTCCCATTGCTAAGTGATTTAATTATATATTTTCCCAACTTAAAAAAAACAATTGCATATTTTCACTCACTTAAACATATATATTACACATTTACCCATTTCATTAAAATTAATATGTTAGTGGACTATCATACCCTTACCTTTTCTTTAAAGAAAAAAATAAATAAAAGAAAGAAAAAAAACATAGAAAGTAAGGTCTAACTATTATACACATAGAAATTTGCTATAAACATAAGTGGCAGCTTTACCTACACAGTTCTCACCATTCCTCTTTTCTAGCCGAAGTTCCGATATATATATATTGTCACACCCCAACTTAAGGCCTAGATGTGACACCCGTTAGTTGGTACCTGCTTTGTAAATATATCAGAGTTACGATTTTTTAGCAGAACCTTTTGAATAAAATATTATTATATTGAAAACTCGGGATTTGAATACCCGTTTAATATTTCAAATACATGTCTTTTGAAAATATGATTCTTTATAATATTTTGAATAAAATATATGAGTCATCCGATAACATCTAATGACTATATCTTCAATCTTCTAATCTGTCTTGTTTGTCTGTTCTAGCCTTTACTGTTTTCCTGAAATGTGGGGCTATATGCTAGTGAATAATGCTGACTCAATAAAATGTTTTCACAATTCATTATGACACAATCACATTCGTTAATACATAATCACCTTCGTTATGACACAACACTAATAGTGTTTAACGACTTGGTGGGTCTCAATCCCATCTCATTGGAACTAAACATACGCATAGACGACTTAGTTGGACGGTCGCTCCCCCTAGAGACAGTCACTTACCTCATGGTCAGTATGTCTGTAGTGTGCCCACTACAGATCATATATGTAAGAATCCAGACACATACGTATTTTAGCCTGAGTGTTTAGTACTACCTTTTATAAAATGCTTTAAAGGATTTGACCCAACCCTCATGTAAATACTTTTCGAACTCTTTAAATATGGATAACCCTCCATAATCTAAAAGAGTAAATATATTTAAAAAGATAGTACATATTCATGCTATAAAAAGGTTGAGCGTATTCACGCTTTTTTTAGACGTATTCACCTTTGTTCTTGATCAATGTGTCTTACTGATTTATGCGTTCTTTCTATTTCGGACCAATAATACGTGAATAACCTTTGTATAAATATCTAGATCAACAATATAGCTTCAAACCTATAGTCAGTTTTGTATAGCTTTAACCTTGCCAAATCATTTGTTTCTATAAAACATTTGGACCTTTAATCCCTTTATTTGCTTATCAATTATATGCTATGTTTTTTCTTCAAGAAGAAACATCCATCCTGGGTTTCTTCTTCAAAAAGAAACATTAATTTAACTATAGCTTTTATATTTTTTAATCATAAAGAAATAGTATTATATTCCTTGTATGTAAAAGCTTACGTTTCTTAATCATAAATAAACAATACTTTGACTATAACCTTTGCTTACAAAAAGTCTTTTTATGCTTAACTGTGATCAAGGTTCGGGCTATACCCACGACTATGGTCTAAACCATTATAAAATAATACTTAAGCAGAACCCCTACCTTACACGGTATTCAGAGTTTAGATGCTTAAGAATGATCGAGCAGCATTTTTAATCTCTATCGTGTACTAGAGCTTAAATCATCAAAACTTCAGAGCAAGGCACGCACTACGACACTCGGCACGCTTCCCAAGGCTAATCATCAAAACTAGAGCTTTTGTGTCACTTCGCGTAGCGGGAAGGACCATTGTTCAGGCCGTTCGCGTCGCGCAAACCGTCATTAAACTAATGAGTCATCGGGTGACTTGCCACGTGGCTTGATGTGGTGCCACGTGTCTACACGTGTCACGCATGCATAGGAGTTACTTCGTGTAGCGCGAAGAAATCATAGTTCGGTACTTCGCGTAGCGCGAAGCCACTCAATATTGGTTTATGCATTGTCTTTCGCGTAGCGCGAAGATTTTTAAACCCGGTCCATTCATGTAGCGCGAAGGATTCAGATTTCATATTTTTATGTTTAGCCCCTAAAGTGCGCCATCAAAACGCCACATTACACCCCCCTCGCCCGTGCTCGTGCGCGTCTGGTGCTTCGCACCTCTGTTAGGACTATTGAGAGTGTTTAGCCAAATAAGAATATTACTATGAAAATTCTATTCTTTATAAAAAGCTTCCAAGTTTTATAATTTCTAATATGGGATGAAAGTTCTCTTTCATATTTATACCTATATGGAATGCTTCCACTTTCTTCCTTCTTTTCATGTGTAATAAATTTTCTTATTTCCTTAGAATGAGATGTTTTTATTTTTCTTATCTCATTTTTCTCATTACTTGTTTTGAGAATATTTTTTATCCCTCCACTTTCAAAGTTGACATTTTTGCCCAAAATAAATATGGGATTTTTCCGGAATGTTATATATATATATATAATATATATATATGCTAATGGGGTTGAAAAATAATTTTTTAAAATACATTAAGAATTATAATGTATGAAAATTTAAAAATCAAATTAACATGTAACTTACCAACTTAAATATGACATACAATTGGCATTGCATAAAAACTTTTTTTTTTATATAAAACAAGCCAACTCTTAATAGTGACTGTCCTTGAGGATGTTGCGTATAACAATTTACGTAATTAAGAAAAGTTTATAATAAAATATACGTATATTTGAAAGTCAACTTAAAAAGTAAAATGCCAAATTTAAAAATGTGAAATAACTTAATAAATAATAAGTTAATTCCATACAAGTGCTGATCTAAATAAAAACTAAATTATGTTTCTTGTCCAGAATAGAAACAAACGATCAAGCCTATATTAGTTTACCTTTTCTTTTTAGAACGGCGACTTTCTTATATTTAGACTACCGCACTCTTTAAATTTGGAGAGTCCTGTTGCCCCACTTTGACCAGATTATATTGTCTTAATCTGGTCAACGCTGGCTTTATAGTTTGGCTTGGGCGTTCCCCACGGCCCAGGGAAACAATTAGGGGTGAGCAACGGGTCAAACCCATATAGGATCGGGTCGATCCTAACCGGAACCGTAACCGCAAGAGGGCCAATTTTGGAACCGAGAACCGAACCATGTTAGAGTGGGTCGGTTCCGGGTATGACAAGATTTGGCGGGTCGGTTAACGAGTCTGACGCAAGAACTGTTTGTGCTTCAAATTTTAACTTGTCTGCAATAAAGTAGCAGTGGTTGAGGAGTGCGAAGGTAGGTAACGTTCATCGATCTCTGATGTTATTCGATGAGAAGATACGATGAGAGAGAGTTGGATGGTTTTTAGGGGGTGTTTGGCATGGCTTTTTTTAACAAAGCTTGTAGCTTTTTTAGTTATTTTTTACAAAATAAGCTTAATTTGGTGTTTGGTTTAGCTTTTTAAGCTTATCCTTATAAGTTTATATGAGCTAATTTCAAGAAGCTTATTTGAAGATAGTTTTTTAGCTTATTTGAAAAAGCTTATTTGTGTAAGGATGTAAATTACTCATTTGTCCTTAAATGGTGATTGATTAATCTAACTTTTAACTAATATATTAAAGCAACACAATTTTGTCTACATGTCCTTCACCTAGGTTGTCCACATAAGCTTCCATGTCATCAACCTTCCATAAATCTAATTTCCACATATTCACAACAAAATATTAATCAATGATATTGACTTTTATATTTTTGTAACTTAGTAATGTAATTATGATATTAATTATTCTAATTACTGTTAGAATTAAAAAACTTATTAAATTTAATAGGTTTAAATTGTTCATCGTTTCTTCTTTAAAAGGTACATGCTTCGTTCCAAAATCATAACGCTCCCCATCCTTTGTAACCAGATTTTTCGCCTCATCTATAACCAGTTCTTCATGATTTGTCGGTTTCATAATCCAAACAACATCATATCTAATCTAACTAATACAGTAAAACAACTCAATTCTCCCCACATGTCATTAATCTAGGATGTCCACATAGGACTCCACATCATCACATTTCCATATAATTATTTTCCACATATTTACAATTAATTTAATGGAATGAATTTGGTAACGGGTTTACCAATTATGATCTTTGACCTTAACAAATCTCCTTAAATTAGTCAACAGCCCAAATTGGGTTATTATTATAGTTAGATGTCTAATTTTTGGTAGTTCCAAAAATGAAGCCCTGGATTTTTATTAGAAATTACATGCTGCAATTATAGGTTTATTTATAGGGTTTTATTTATAGGATGTATATTGCATTATATTGAATTCGATTTATTGTATTTATTATTTAATTAAAACGGTTTCTAAACTTACGGTGTTTAACAAAAATAAACATCTGCATATGTAGTATATAACATCCGCTCATAGATGCATTCTCCACATTAAAACAATCTTTTGCCTTTGAAGCTTTTACAAAGTAAGTTCTTCAACTGTTAGTTATAAATTTTATATTTAAACGAATTAATTCAGTAAAGTCTTTTATCGTTTGATTTAAAACAGATTACAATAGAGGTTCAAAGCTTTACAATGTTGGATGAAATTGTTGTTCTCAAAACATCTCTATCCACAGTTAAGGTTAGTTTTCAAATAATATTACAATATCTGTAACTAATGTGTTTTTTTCCAGGTATAATGGTTCATTTATGTTATATTATTTCTTATTTACTGAATTGTTTATTTATAAAGTATTTTCTTTTTGTGTTATAGACATAGTTTAACATCTTTTGTAATATCTGCTGGTAAAAAACTTATGTCAAATATTTGTGTTAATTGAATATGTTTTTTATATTTTATATTGTTTGTTAATATGTTTTTCACCCGTGTGTAACACGGGTTATTATCCTAGTAATTATTAAAACAACTTATTACTGTAACAAATTAAAAAATTATGAATTTAACAACTTATTATCAACTTGTAGAATATAAGCTAATTCAAACACTTCAAAAGAGATTATCAAATATTAGAAAATAAGCTGTAAGATAATTTAAAATATAAGCATGAGCTAAAAAATGCCAAACACCCCTTAATTATCTCAATCTCTTGAAAGAAGAAGGGTTAATAAAGTGCTATACAGTTGTAAAAATGTACAGATATTTAAAGCAAAGTAAATGAAAAATAAATATTAATTAATGATAAAGCTGTACAATTTTTCACACGCAAATATTCTAAGCAACTTTTTGTCAATTTTCTTTAATAATAAGTCGTACATAAGGCTTTGAGGTTTGTACACTTGATTATTTAGACACAATTACAGATTTTGTCCTATAAACATTACCAGTTTAGGGACCGGGTCCTTTAAAAATTTTGTTTTCACTTGCTGTCCTTTATATGACATAATGTCTCGCTTTTAGTCCTTTACACTAACGGGCATTCAAAGACTCCGTTAATTTTTGAATTCTGCCAAACATGTGAGGGTAGAATGGTAATTTGATCCATTATTATTAACAAATAACAAAACACTATTGTTTATATATAGTGAAAAACTAAATAGGAATCCACCATTAATTTAAAACTATATCTATATCTATATCTATATATAAAGTAAATAGCAAGAACCTCTTAAAATTTAAAAGGTACAAGTATTATTGCTTTAAGTACAATCAACAATGCCTATAATTTTGAGAATCTAGGGATAATAATGTCTTTGCTCACATAATACATGGTTAACAATTTGGTTTTAAAAATTCCTTTACAACAATGGTTCTTCAATTTTTATCAATTTTTGCCAACTTACTAAATAGTCACACATTTACTCCTTCTTCTAAACCAACTGCCCCTAAGATTTTTTAACGCCCATAACTTTTTTCACACGTTAATAATTTTTTAAAACAAATTACATCATAAAAACGAGTATTTCATTCTCTTTAATTTGAGTATGGTATTGCCATACTTTTTTTATAAACAAGTTAACATATTAGGTGATTACCAGTTATGACCAGCAACAGATCGGGTCGGGTGGGCTCGAGTCATGTGTCAGACCAGATTAGAGTAGGAACGAGTAGATACAAAAAATTGTTAATTTGGTTCAGGTTGGGTCGGTACATGTTCGGGTTAAAAGAGGTCAGATCAGAATAGGTTTCGAGTTAGAACGATGTCGGGTTTGAATGAGATTCGGGTTAAAGCAGGTTGATTTAAACAAAATAATTTATTTGAAATTGTTGTATAATTCTGCTTTGCTTATTGATTTCGCCACCCATTACGTGCATTCAGGCATTAGTTATGCGTGTGACATTTTTACACGTACCAGAATGAATAAATACGTGTCCACCGTCACATAACGCGTGTAACTCAACTGGCTATGCGTTCGACTGTGTTTTTGTGTGCACGCCGCTGCATCGAGCGGGCACTCAACTGGTATTAATATATATTATTAATTAAAAATACTTACTAATAAGAAGAAGAAACCTAACTCTAAACTAAACCCCCCAACCGTCTTCAACATGTGGCTTTCCAAATGCAACCACCACCGATCTCCACTGACACTATCTCCGGCACCGACCTCCCTACGCCGCTCTTTCTTCTTCCAACACCAGAACTAGCCTCAACCTGCTCATGCTCGATCTCTGCCCGATTCACCTCAAGGACCCCTAAACGAGATTCAATACTCACTCTTCAATGGCGTTTGGCAACTTTCCCTCAATCAATTCTCCATTCCAAAAGTTCCCAGATCCCTTCACCAGAACCGATATGAACCATGTTTGTTTGGAAATTGTCAGATCTAGTTTTGATTGAGCGACGATGCATCTTCTAAAGATATGAACCACATTTGTTTGGAAATTTACCCATTTCACTAAAATCAATGTCTTAGTTGACTATCATACCCTTACCTTTTCTTTAAAGAAAAAAAAATAATAAAAGAAAGAAACATAGAAAGTAAGGTCTGATTATTATATACAAAAAAATTTGCTATAAATGTAAGTGGCAACTTTACCTTCACAGTTCTCACCATTCCTCTTTTTCGGCCGAAGTTCTTATATATATATATATATATATATATATATATATATATATATATATATATATATATATATATATATATGTGTGAGAGAGATTTCTTTTGAGAATCGCTTTGAGTTTTAAAAACTCGAAAGAACGCAACGTAACATTATTTTTTTGAATTTTTTTAAACATACGTAATATATGTAGGTTACATGTAGGTAAAAAGTTACATAATTTTTTACGCACCGAGTCGCATTTTTACATAGGTGTAACATACGTTAAAATTAGTGTAATAACTATAAATCTTTATTCTCTCTCCTACTTAATTTTTTAATTAAATTTAATATCAAGCACATAATAAGTTGGATGGGGCTCAATGGTAGAGCACTCACTTTACCAGTGAGAGGTAGGGAGTTCAAACCTCACTATCACCAATTTATATGGGAGAAATGAGGGATGACCCTGGCTTGCCAGGGTTCGAGTCCTGATCTCACCCGGTTTTACCGGCTCCTCGCTGTCGTGCCAGTTGGCGGGCGTGGGGGTCGGGTTTTCTCCAGGGAATCCTCAATAGGTGGACCGCTAGGGGCTCCGTCTGTCCGGACTCGTGGCCGGCTCGGGCTACCTTTAGCCAATGGGGGCCGCTTATGGAGTACCCAACGTTACTTAGTTGGTCGTTCAAAAAAAAAATATCAACCACATAATCTAATCTATTTAATTAAATGTGTGGTTGAAAATGGAGTTATTAATTTTCTTAAAACTCAACAAGGTTCTCAAATTAACCCTCCTATATATATATATATATATATATATATATATATATATATATAGCCGAGCCACCACACGCAAGTACGCAACCCATCACCCCACACAGTCCACCACCATCTCGTTTTACCAGCTTGCTCGACCTCATCTCCAGCGACCACCATCACAACCACATTTTTCGAATATAAACGTGGTTGATCTTGTTTTACCACTTTTTTTAGAGCTTCTGGTGGAGGTGGAATTAAGGTCGGAAGAGATATGAGACATGAAGAAAAATGGAAAATGTGGTGGGGGTGGTGGGCGATTTTGTGGCTGGAAACTCGCCGAACAATGAAGTTGGCCGGAAGTTGGTTGGAGAAGATGATAACTATGTGTTATTTTTAATTAATTCAATATATTTGATAGGATATTTCAAACAAGGGGTAAATGAGTAGTTTGATTTGAAAAGGGGAAATACGTAATTCATTTTATTGATTGAGGAAACATGTAATTGATGTTGTTTATTAAGGGGAAATATGTTAAAAATCCAAAAAAAAAAGAGAAAAAAAAACATATGCATCACATACTATTTTAGTAATTTCACTAATTTCAGTAATTTGTATGAAAGTTATTCAAATTTCTCTTGATTTTTAAGCAAATTGAATTAACTAAGAAATATGATGACGCTAGAATCTATGACCATCACCCTAAACAATCTTCTTTTATTTAGTATGTGTGTTACACGAGTTTCTAACCTAGTTGTATATGATATAAAAACACTTGGACATAACCCAAAAGTTGATGTATTATACAAATTCATGTTACTCGAATCGAATATGCTCGAGATATTTAAATTGAGAACCGGTTTTCAAACGAATCTAGTATTATTAGAGAAAAAAAACATAGAAATCTAAAATCAAATGAAACCTATATTATATGATAAAGACCTGTAATACTTTCTCCACAGTTGTTGAGTCATTGGTCATTGACTTCAACTTTTTTACCTTTATTTTCGTGGGCCGTATCTAGAGACACGTTAAAGAGCTTAGTGCTGTTGGCCCGTTGGGTCAGTTTTAAAGATGTTTGATGTTGATGTTTTGACCTACAAATTATTGACACCTTAAGCCCAAATGATCAGACATTATACCTCATTACATCTTTTAGGAAAAAGACATCTCCTTTTTAAAAACTTAGTACTTCTCCTTTTTAATGAAAAAAATAATGGAGAGAAAACTTTTCTTTTCCATTAATTAACGCATGTTAAAATAGTTTAGGGTGCAAACAAAAAATAAAATAACTAAGATTTACTAACTATTTAAGTATAATAATAATGTAAAACGGATTCTTGATGAAAAACAAGTAAAAACTTATTAACTTGTGGTTGATTAAATCACATTCACTTTAAGTTTGATCTACAAGATATGTATATATTTATTTGAGTTCGACCTTAGCGTAACATTAGTCAACTTTTTCTCGCCCTCGACTCAAAAGATTCAATGATTTCCGGAGAAGGCCCTGATTTGATGACCAGTGGCCAAACGCTAAAAAATGACACAAAAAAATTGTATAGAGCTTGATCAACTTTGATATGTTGATCGATCGATTATCTCATGAGTTCACACATATATACTTGTTTTTCCTACCTTTTAAAAATAAATCTTGAAAATTAACTAATAATAGGTTAGGAAGATGAATAGAAGACACTGAAAACATGCATAGTAGAAGATAAAATGTTTGGAAGATGGATAGTGGTTTGACATCAAAAGGTTTCCAATGAGAATGTTTCCACTTTCCAATGTCGTTTTCTGTGATCCAATCTTCACCTTGTATTCCTTTTGAGTTTAGATGGTCGTCATGTTCTTTCCATGATGTATCCATGAATCTACTTCTGAGTGTGACTTCCTTCCTACTAGAGGCAGACCTACCCTTGTGGTACAGGGTCGGTCGGCCCTGTTGAATTTCCTTTTTAGTACTATTATAGTGTAAATTCTCGACCAACCCCTGTAAGTTACTTAACTGAGAAAATTTTCTACCCATGTGAGAAAATTTCTTAGATCCGTCACGGCTTCCTACTGTCCCTTTCTCACTTCAAATGACATGATGGGTATGAGACTCTTTGAAGTAACTATTACTTAATTTAATTATAGTTGATTTGAAATTTAATGGCAACTGATCATTTCTTCATTATATTTCAAGGCAGGCAAATGATGGTGGACCTTCAAAGTGTAATGGTTGCATTCATACATATTTTGGCCTTTTGAATAAAAAGATTAGTTTGGTTTTGGGGTTAAAACCAATCAACATAAAGTAAACTATTATAGTTTGGTTTTACTTTTCAGTTCGAGCCCGAACTAAAAATGGTTTGACCAGAAGCGGATGCATAGGGTTTAGGAGTAGTCAGGGCTACCACTACCCCTCAACTTTGTTGGTGAAGTACAAAATTTGTGCAAATCTTTTTTCTTTTCTTTCTGCTTTATATATTAGATATTCCTAAGCAAACATTATGATACCCCTACGTCCAAATATTTTTTTAGGATACCCTGAATTCTTTTCTTGACTCGCTACTTGATTCAACTATAATAACTATAATATAACTATAATACTTCGTTAAGCAACTCTAAACCAAATCCTGAGAAAAGGAAAAGTAATATTGTGACATCCGTGGCAAAACCGAGTACACATTAGTACTTACAAACTCGAATAAGCATTTAACCGCTTATTGCGTAACGAACAAACAAATAACCAAACGGGTCTGGTTATGACCCAGATATCCTGAGGGGCCATCTATACGAGATATATGTCTATTATAAGCCAACATACTGATATTAAGGCCTTAGTATGATAGCAAACTAGTTAAACGAAAACATGTTCGTTTAACTACCCGCTATGGACTTAAACGCGAAAGATAGTTACAAACCAAGCATTGTATCATCCGTTAAGCCGAAAAAGACTTACCAAACACTTATTTGAAATGTTTTAAGCGATCCGTGAAAATATTTTCGATTTATACAAACGTATGGTATGTTTTTATAATTTTACACAAAACTAGCTGAAAAACACTCGTTTTCGCTCCGTTTGTCGCACCCGATATATTTTTGTCGCCAAACACCGAACCCGAAATAAATTTGGACTCGGCATTTCACGTTCGGGCACGTAAATTGAGAAAAGTGGGCTAAATGGGCCCAAAAGAGGGCCCAACAAGCCCAGCCCGCCAAAGAAGACTTTTCCCCCTTAAACCCTTTTCATATTTAAACAAGTTTTAAGATATTTTGTGATATATTTTTCATGAGAATTCTGGACACAAGTTCTGCTCCAGCCAGAAAACCTTCAAACCCTAAGGTAAGGAGCTTAAATAAGTAGCTTTTGTACTTGTTTAAACTCGTTTAATACCATAAAAACATGTCTTGGTTACTAAAAATCATTCTTAACCGTGTAAAAATCCTAAAAATGGTCCATAAACATGTTTTGATCATAAACACGGTAAGGAACCTGTTTTGATAGTTTTTTTTGGCCATAAACACGGATGAAAGGGTTGAAACGGCGTTTTTACGGTTCAAAAGTTCGTTTTTGTGCACTAGCCGAAAACCTAAGTTAAGGGCTGCTATGTTGATGAAAAATTGCTTAGTTTGTGATATAGGACCTGTACCTAGCTTACATAGGAGCACAAGAGCTTGAAAAGTTGATTAGAAAGGCGGAAACGAACCAAAACCGCTAAAGTAATACCGAAACACTCGCTTACGGGCTATTTAGGTTAAGGTTGTGATGTGCATATTTTTAGGACTTGAAATTTTTCAGGGAAATCAGGGACCATGTCAATAAGTCCCTGTTCAAATTTGGTAATTTTTCGACCATCCGAGAATATTTGGCGAATTTATTACCGAAAAGAATTACTTCAAAAATAGCTAAATAGCTAAATATTTTTGAAGTAATTCTTTTCGGTAATAAATTGGGACGTTTATTAGGGAAAAATAGCTAAAATACCAAATATTTTAGCTAAAATACTTCAAAAATTATGAAATTTGAACAGGGACTTATTGACGAATTTATTTTAGCTATTTTTGAAGTAATTCTTTTCGGTAATAAATTCGCCAAATTTTAGCTAAAATACCATATTTTAGCTATTTTTACTTATAATTTTTACCAAATATTGACATCAAATATGACTTATTGACATGGTAATTTTTACCAAATAAATTCGCCAAAAATAGCTAAAATAAATTCGCCAAAAATAGCTAAAATAAATTCGCCAAAAATAGCTAAAATAAATTCGCCAAAAATAGCTAAAATAAATTCGCCAAATATTTAGCTAGAATTACTTCAAAAATTATGAAATTTTTCCCTAATAAACGTCCCAATTCAAAAATTATGAAATTTTTACCGAAAAGAATTACTTCTCCAAATCAGGGACGTTTATTAGGGAAAAATAGCTAAAATACTTCAAAAATTATGAAATTTTTCTGAGAACTCATATTTGATGTATTTTGATCACATATTAATTTTGAGATCATTTGGAGAAGTCTAAAGGTGTTTTTTACATATGCGTCTGTGCGAATTTTTATAGCCGAATTTGGGCCGAAAAGAATATTGAACAGGCTTTTTACATTCTGGAATTGATATAGATTGTTTTGAGACATGATTTTAGTATTCAAGAATTTTTGTGGAATTTTTGGAAATTGTTTGGGGTAAACGGACGATTTTCAGGCGAAATATAGCTGACAAAATGAATTTTTATAAATTAATAAATCAGTAAATAATTACATAAATATTTTTATAAAAATCTACATATTTTAATTGATATGTGGTTAAATTTTCATAATTTAATAATTAACGGTTAATTAATTATGCTAATTTAAAGATTAAACAAATTCAGTTTTTATAAAAACCGGCAAGTTCGCGACTAGCGAACCTGCGGGAATATCAAAACACCAAGAGTGATCAAAAATCATATTTTCGGATTAATTAAGTAAAAACGAACTTTTCTATGAGAAATCTAGACAATCCGGGTGGATTGTGCGCGTTTCTTCTCAAATCAAACTGAATAAACGGAAACGGGCACCGTGACTAATCCGGGACCCCAGTATGTGATCCTTCTTTATAACTTAATCATTTTATTAACCAATACATTTACCCAAGCCTATTTTCCCATAACTATTTTCTGAACGCGTAAACGAACAACTTGGCCCAGCTGGGAAAACGGGAATCTGAGCCAAGTTCGGTTTTAAGTATTAGACATTGAACAACATCACAACCTAAGCCTATTGTCACTTTCTGGGTGTTCCAGTTATACCCAAATTAGTTATACAGCCCAGTTTAGTACTAAGATTATAATAATATTAAAATATTAATATTATTATAATATGGACTATAGGGACTAAGTGATAGCAAGGGAAACGAACCCCGTGCTGATCTCGCACTGAGTGCCTACAAAACGGTGAGTTTCATAACCCCTCTTTTCAAACCTTTACAAACTTTTGGGGTGAAAAGCATGTTCATATGCATTATCTATCTGAAAACGGTTCAGAACGAAAAATACCTGAACCTTCATATATGAAAAATTCATACAAACATAATGATAAACTACGTGCTGAGGAAAGGTGATTATTATCGTGATTGATATATTAAATGGAAACACTACGAATGCCAAAACATAATGAAATCATACGTGACAACCTGTTTATACAAATACGCTATATAATGCTAAACACAACAGGTTGAGGAAATAACGTGGTCTGTAATGACCATGGGGCTATTGTGGGTGGAAGGGCGGGGGGGGGGGGGGGCACAATAGTACTAAACTAAAGTTGAGTATGGCCTATGAGCCAAGTTCTGCTGCAACTTATAAACTAAAGTTGAGTATGACCTACGAGCCAAGTTCTGCTGCAACTTATAAACTAAAGTTAAGTATGGCCTACGAGCCAAGTTCTGCTGCAACTTACTAAACTAAAGTTGAGTATGGCCTATGAGCCAAGTTCTGCTGCAACTTATAAACTAAAGTTGAGTATTCCCTATGAGCCAAGTTCTGCTGCAACTTATTAAACGAACTAACTTGATTATGACATGAATGTTAAGAAAATAATGTGATTATGCGTATTGTGGGCGGATGGGGAGCCACAGTATTTGGTGATACGTGATAAATACTATATGTGTATATGTGTCTATATATACATGCTAAGTGATTAGCCGTAGGAAATACTATGTGTAGATATACTAATTATTTGCGTGTACACTATATAATGTTTGAGTTTACGTGGAATCATTGTGGGTGGAAGGGGGACCACAGTGGTTGATGTTAACGCGGAACCGTTGTAGGCGGAAGGGGGGCCACAGTGGTTGAGTTTATGTGGAACCGTTGTGGGAGGAAGGGGGTCCACAGTGGTTGGTTAAACACGAAAATTGGAAACAGGTAGTACGAACAAACAATCACGATTTTACCAAAATTTCGAATTCATATTATAAACTTACATGTGCGCATATGCACACACAAGGATATGGCTGTACATATTTATACAAACGTAAATACATATTTTTACATACGTGCGTACATACAAATGATGACTGTGTGGTACGCAGAACTGATTTCGTTAAACTTATGAAACTCACCAACTATTCGTAGTTGACCTGTTTTAACATGCTTTACAGGTAATCAGATATGAGAAGTAATTTCCTGTGCGTTACGTGTCTGACTGATGATCGATGTCGTGGGCATTTGAGTTAGAAATAAAGTAATTGAAGAACCGGTTTGATTGTATCACCTAGTTTGTAAAAGAGAGTAGAACGATGTAATATATTGTAAATTAGTTAGTAATGTTTCTTTATGAACAATGTATTTGATACCAGTTGTATCTGTTGCATTTCCGTTTTACGCTTCCGCAATTCGTTTAACGGGGTGTGACAAATATATTTTTTTATAATGTTTATAGTAGGTAATACATGATAGTTTAATTGGTGGTGTTTGGTTGGACAGAACTCATTGGAATTTCTTATGAAATTGGTTAGATAAATATGGAACTAAAGATGGCAAGTAAATTTTTTTTGGATACCCTGAATTTTATGTCTAGAACACCACTGTTCAACTATAATGCTCGTTTAGCAACTCTAAACTGAATTATAAGAAAAATGGGAATTAATATTTTTTTTAATAAATGTCTTAAGTAGGTAATATATGATAGTTTTAGAGTTTAAAAGGTCAACTCATTTATCATTTAAATGTTTTTTTTTAGTTATATTCTTTTTCTTCTCTCAATTTTAAAAAGAGATTTTTTTTTCTTTTTTTTCAAGTAAACCACCTTTAAAACACTCAATTGCAAATTCCCTTAAAATATATAAATATTTGGAACATGCTTTTTTTTTTCTTTAATGAAACACAACATATATAGCAGTTTAATTAGTTTTAGTGTTTAAAAGTTGATTCTTTAATTATCTAAAATGTTTTCTAAATTATATTTTTTCTTTTCCTTCCATTTTAGAAGGAATTTATTTAAAGGAAACCACCTTAAAAACACTCCTTTACATTTTTCCTTTAACAATAAATAAAGACAGAATTACAAATTTTGTCCTTTAAAATAAGACGAATTACGGTTCGTGTCCTTTGTTAAGTTTCCTTGCAGGCGGTGTACTTTAAATATTTTTTTCCTACACGTTATGTCCTTTACGCTAACTGGGTTAGAAAAACTCAGTTAAGTATGACATGTGCCAGACATGTGATGGGCATAATTGTAATTTTAGTGTATCTTTAAATTAAAAAAAAAAGAAAATATATATACTCCCCTCCTTTCTCTCTTCTTTCTCTCTAAGCCACCACCATCACTATAAACTCCGGCCACCATAAACTCCGGCCACCGCAAACGATCCCTATCACCCGAACCCGACCCATCCTTTTCCAAAACTCCGGCCACCATGAAGCCCAAACCCACAGCTACCGCCACACACCAACCAACACTTGTAACTGCCACCACAAAACCATACTTTCTTAAATCGGCCACCGCCAGCCACCGTCACAAATTCCGGCCACCAGAAACAACCACACCACCATACCGCAACCACCACTACACAACAGCCAACACCTGCAACTGCCACCACGAAGCCCAAACTTTTTAAATCGACCACGAAACCCTAAAATATTAACCCGGATCTCAGATTTGTTACCGGGTTCCCTATCAGAACCCACAGCTACCGCCACACACCAACCAACAGAACCCACAGCTACCGGATCTCAAATTTGTTACCGGGATCTCAGATTTGTTACTGGGTTCTGAACAATGTATTTGATACCAGTTGTATCTGTTGCATTTCCGTTTTACGCTTCCGCAATTCGTTTAACGGGGTGTGACAAATATATTTTTTTATAATGTTTATAGTAGGTAATACATGATAGTTTAATTGGTGGTGTTTGGTTGGACAGAACTCATTGGAATTTCTTATGAAATTGGTTAGATAAATATGGAACTAAAGATGGCAAGTAAATTTTTTTTGGATACCCTGAATTTTATGTCTAGAACACCACTGTTCAACTATAATGCTCGTTTAGCAACTCTAAACTGAATTATAAGAAAAATGGGAATTAATATTTTTTTTAATAAATGTCTTAAGTAGGTAATATATGATAGTTTTAGAGTTTAAAAGGTCAACTCATTTATCATTTAAATGTTTTTTTTTAGTTATATTCTTTTTCTTCTCTCAATTTTAAAAAGAGATTTTTTTTTCTTTTTTTTCAAGTAAACCACCTTTAAAACACTCAATTGCAAATTCCCTTAAAATATATAAATATTTGGAACATGCTTTTTTTTTTCTTTAATGAAACACAACATATATAGCAGTTTAATTAGTTTTAGTGTTTAAAAGTTGATTCTTTAATTATCTAAAATGTTTTCTAAATTATATTTTTTCTTTTCCTTCCATTTTAGAAGGAATTTATTTAAAGGAAACCACCTTAAAAACACTCCTTTACATTTTTCCTTTAACAATAAATAAAGACAGAATTACAAATTTTGTCCTTTAAAATAAGACGAATTACGGTTCGTGTCCTTTGTTAAGTTTCCTTGCAGGCGGTGTACTTTAAATATTTTTTTCCTACACGTTATGTCCTTTACGCTAACTGGGTTAGAAAAACTCAGTTAAGTATGACATGTGCCAGACATGTGATGGGCATAATTGTAATTTTAGTGTATCTTTAAATTAAAAAAAAAAGAAAATATATATACTCCCCTCCTTTCTCTCTTCTTTCTCTCTAAGCCACCACCATCACTATAAACTCCGGCCACCATAAACTCCGGCCACCGCAAACGATCCCTATCACCCGAACCCGACCCATCCTTTTCCAAAACTCCGGCCACCATGAAGCCCAAACCCACAGCTACCGCCACACACCAACCAACACTTGTAACTGCCACCACAAAACCATACTTTCTTAAATCGGCCACCGCCAGCCACCGTCACAAATTCCGGCCACCAGAAACAACCACACCACCATACCGCAACCACCACTACACAACAGCCAACACCTGCAACTGCCACCACGAAGCCCAAACTTTTTAAATCGACCACGAAACCCTAAAATATTAACCCGGATCTCAGATTTGTTACCGGGTTCCCTATCAGAACCCACAGCTACCGCCACACACCAACCAACAGAACCCACAGCTACCGGATCTCAAATTTGTTACCGGGATCTCAGATTTGTTACCGGGTTCCCTATCAGAACCCTAGGTGGCGGTTGTGGTGGTTGTCTGCTGAAGCGATGAGTGTTACCTACGGTGGTCTGAGTCATTGGCGATGGTGTTCTCCGATGGGGCAAGGTAACCTTGTATCTCTTCATCATTGTTGATCGTCGCCGTCGGGTTCTTCCGTGGAACCCTAGGTGGCGGCGATGTCGGCGTGGTAATGATGTGGTGGGTGGGAGCTGTTATCGCCTGTGATATGGTGGTGTGGTTGTTTCTGGTGGCCGGAATTTGTGACGGTGGCTGGCGGTGGCCGGAATTTGGCCGGAGTTACAAGTGTTGGTTGGTGTGTGGCGGTAGCCCTTCTCTTTAATTTTCATTTCATGTTAATCAGACACGTGGCTTCATCACAATTAAGAATTTTACAGTTGCATTTACGGTTTCATCCAACTCCAGCCAGATTTGTATATATCAATGGTTTGTATATGGAGCGACTTGATGGACGCAGAAGGATTCGGAGCCAGAAGTCTCGCTTTTATCACTAGCTATTGCAGGTGATTTAGGGTTTTTGTTTACAAAGATTTGAAATTGAATAGGTTATGGTTGATTTAGGTATACGTGTATTACTGTTTTGTTTTGTTGATTTATCTTCTTGATTCAAGGTGATTATTATTGCGGTGAAGTTACCGGTTGTATAATTATTGTGGCCATGGAAGTTAAAAGTTTCAAGGGGCAATTTAAGTAATTATGAATGATTTTTTGATTTCTTCCATACATAATTATACCAGTAACGTCACTTTCAGTTTTTATCATGGGTCGGGTTCGGGTGATAGGGATACGGGTTTTGGAAAAGGATGGGTCGGGTTCGGGTGATAGGGATCGTTTGCGGTGGCCGGAGTTTATGGTGGCCGGAGTTTATGGTGATGGTGGTGGCTTAGAGAGAAAGAAGAGAGAAAGGAGGGGAGTATATATATTTTCTTTTTTTTTTAATTTAAAGATACACTAAAATTACAATTATGCCCATCACATGTCTGGCACATGTCATACTTAACTGAGTTTTTCTAACCCAGTTAGCGTAAAGGACATAACGTGTAGGAAAAAAATGTTTAAAGTACACCGCCTGCAAGGAAACTTAACAAAGGACACGAACCGTAATTCGTCTTATTTTAAAGGACAAAATTTGTAATTCTGTCATAAATAAAAGCATCTTTTTCTTTATTTTTGCTATTTCTTTTAATAACACTCGATAACATAAAGTAACTTCTTATCATTTCCTCATGTTGGAGATTGATTGTTTGTTGAAGTGGCATAAATGAAATATTTAAGTTGTTTCGGAAGCGAATTGGATAAATTATCTCTTTCTATATTTTTAACAATAAATATGTATCACTATCATATCATTCTAAGTGCTATTGTTTGGGAGAGACATCATTATCACCAAGTTAACTTTGTTCTAAACAAATATATGTAATTTTGTATTTCTTGGATATTGTCGATGATATTTGTATATGAAGATTAGTCCCTAACACGAGATCATCGAACTGCACTTTAATATTCTTGATCATCGAATCATTATCACCCAGTTAAATGTAGCACGCATGATGTTTAACCATGTACGACCTCGAAGAGGATGAGCACAATATACAGGTACGATAGCTTGAATGTTGAGAAAGAGACGAAAGAGATCAGTGTGGAGTTCATGGAAAATGAGAATCGAGTCTAATTAAACTTGCATGTTCAAACGAAATACAAACATTTTAGCAACTAATAGTATTCGTATATCATAGGATTATTTAAGCGATTTTGTTAAACTAACACTAATTTAGAAGAAAATAAAAAGAATAAATATACAAAATAATAACTAAGTTTCAATATTGTTTTAGTAAGTAACTCCTACTTTTCCTACAATAATAACCAGGGACGTCTCTGAGAATGTGTCCCTCATGGGCCTGTGCGAGTAAAGATAATGGGCCCCTGATATAAACTTCTATATACCAATGGAACGATGAGTGCGATAACAATAAACAAAACAATACTATTATAGCAACAATAATTTATTTTAGATAGTTACTTGAAATTGAAAGCTCTCCTAGCATCAGTGTCAGTCCATTAAGTTTTCCTTCATATTACATACTCTTTTTAGTTGTTTTAAATAACAGTATGCAATGGCGAAGCTTACTTAGGGCCGGGGGAGGCCCCGCCCCGCCCCCTCCCCCCCCCCCGGTTTTTTCGCGTAGCAGTGTAAATTTACTTGTTTTCGTCCGAATTTTTTATGCATAGTGTAAATTTAGACGTTTTCGCCCGAAAATTTGAGTCCGGCCCCCCATCATTTGTGAATTTTTGTATACATTTTGAGTCCGGCCCTCCCGGTGTCTTAGTCCAAGCTTCGCCACTAACCATATGAGCAGTGGCCTTCTAACCTTTCGTTGAAAATCAGTTTTTGTTAGACTTTTTATGAAATAAATTATATGCAATATATACATATAATTTTAAAAAAATTATGGGCCCTCTGAATTAGGGGGTTCTGTAAAACTACACACCTTGCACATGCTAAAAACAGCCTTGATGATAACTACTCAAGTTTGATCATTAAAGTTAGTTAACTAAAAAAAAAAAAGACAGAATTACAAATTTTGTCCTTTAAAATAAGACGAATTACGGTTCGTGTCCTTTTCTAAGTTTCCTTGCAGGCGGTGTACTTTAAACTTTTTTTTCCTACAAGTTTTGTCCTTTACGCTAACTGGGTTAGAAAAACTCAGTTAAATGCCCTCACGTGAGACGCATGTGAGGGCATTTTTGTCTTTTTACCCATTAAGGACTATTTGTGTAATAAACTAAATTTGTAATTTTGATATTTGGCCATTGTGTAAATCCTACCCCTTAATTTCTTAAAACACCAAGAAACCTCATTATTTTGACTTTGGCTGTGATTTTGAAATTGGCTGCTACTGCAAGTAGGATTATATTGCTCATATTTTTCATAATCATCTGATTTTTTTGTTCTTTACTAATTCCCTACAGCAGCTCCAAGAAATCGAGTCTCTCTAAAATCGATTACAATGTAATCGGGTGTAACAGTGTAATCGAGTCTCAAATGTATTCGAAGGGTAATGGGAACGAACTCAGTGTAATCGATTCTTGTATTCGAGTTGTTCGCATCTGGATCCAATTGTAATCGAGTTTCTTTGTAATCAAGTTATAGTGAAAGTAATCGAACCCCGATTGTAAGCGACTGGTAGTTGTAATCGATGTATAACGTAATCGGTGTCCGATTGTAATCGAATCCACTGTTGTGTTCGAGTTTGGAAGGTAATCGAATCCACTGTTTCGGTGTCCGATTGTAATCGAATCCACTGTTGTGTTCGAGTTTGGAAGGTAATCGGGTTCTGGGATTGTAATCGAATCCTATGAGTAACGAAACCCGATTGTATTCGAGTTCCAAGTAATCAAGTTAACTGGAATCGGGTCCTGGAATCACCGATGATTAGATGGTGGCGGTACTGTTGCAGGTTTTAATCCGAAAACTTGAGTCGATTGAAGCTTCTGATGGTGCGTTTTAACTTTTAATCCCTATATCAGAGATGGCGGTGACGCTGTTGCAGGTCCGCCGGAGATTTCGGTAGACGGTTTTGTGGCCGGAGTTGTTAGTGACGACAGTTTCCGACATTGGGTGGTGTTCAGGCATGGTGATGATGGTGGCGGCGATTCTGGCATGGTGGTTGGTCGGTAGGGTTAATAGATACAGAAACAGAAGAAGAAGTTGTTGGGTAGGCAAAAAGACAAAACTACCCTCACATGCTTCTCACGTGATGAGATTTAACTGAGTTTTTCTAACCCAGTTAGCGTAAAGGACAAAACTTGTAGGAAAAAAAAGTTTAAAGTACACCGCCTGCAAGGAAACTTAGAAAAGGACACGAACCGTAATTCGTCTTATTTTAAAGGACAAAATTTGTAATTCTGTCAAAAAAAAAAAAAAAAAAACCTTTACAAAAGATTAGTTAGACCTAACATAGGAGTTGCACCTTCTACAATTATTGAGGAGGCTCACCAAAAAATACACATTTATTACTAGTTAGTATTAGTACAGATAAGAACCGTAGTTGAAGATCTAATTATAAAACAAATTACAATATTATGGGAATCTTAGTTGAAGATCTAATTATAAAACAAATTACAAAATTATATGGGATTCCGGTGTACGATACGCCAACCCATCCCACATCACCCTTGGTTTCTATTTCTGGCATATGTCCCAGTGCAGGTATGTCCGTTTAGGCGTAGGGTTGTTTTTTTAACATATGGCACGCCCATTTAAGTATATTCACGCCCATGATCCACACTTAGTTATGGATATGGTGAATATTGAATCTATATAATTTAGAGAATCACTTCACAAAGTCCCTAAAATTTGGAGATAGATGAAATATAAGAAAAAACTTTAAAGCAAGGGTGTACTAACTTATATTATCGCGAATATGTCAAAAAAGCTCACCTAACAAAAAGAACATATAATTCCTTTTCGTTAGATTTCATATTATGTGACTAAAAGGTATGGATGTGTTACTTTATTAAGGCTCGTCTGCATTCATTGGAAGTGGGTTCTAATAATTGTGAATAAAGACAGAAGATACGAGAATAATTAGTGATGCGACATAAAAAAGAAAAAAAAAAGATTTAAATATAGGTAAGTCTAAAAGGCCCACATATAATTCACCCCAATTAAACACCGGGTCAGGCCCAAAGTCATTCATAATGAAGTCAAGGCTCAGAGCCTGGTCCAATTTTGAAAGGGAGACTAGTTATTTTAAATCTAATCGCCTTATGATGATTTTTTCCACTTTGAATTTGTTTGTTTCTTATTACCATCAAAATTTGATATAATATGATATGATATGATATGATGTGATGTGATGAAATGTATAATATGCGATAGTAGTACGATACGATATGATATGATTTGGTATAATATGATATGATACGCTATGATTTGGTATGGTATGATATGATATGATACAGTATGATACGATATGATATGATACGATATGATCTAATATGATATAATGTGATGCAATGCAATATAATGTAGCATACTAAATAATAACAATAAATAAACATGGGTTAAATTACAAATTTAAAGGTGTAAAACAGTCGATGAGTTGAAGTACAGTTGCTAAAATGACAAAATAGTAATCTCACTTGATCCAGGGGTTATCTTTGAAAGCAAACAAGGTTCACATGGACCAAATCGTAAAATTTAAAACTTATATGCCAAATCCAAAATTTATCCCAAATCATATGGACCATTTGTGTAAATTACTCTTTAAATAATGACGTATAAAAACCATTCTTACGAAAACGTTAGTCTCTAGTCTCTACTATAACAATGTATGTTATTATTCTAAATTCCTCCCGCTATTCACCTTGACTAAAGGCTATTTAGGACACAAAAGACATCACATGAACGCCCTTGCAAATATATATTCGAAATTTGATGTAAAATATATGTATGTAAATGATCAAAGCATATTAGAAGTATTTTGAATATGCGATTTTTAAATCCCAAAATAATCTATGAGTGCCATGTATAATAGTTACAAATCAGCTTTTGTTGTTAAAACTCTTAACAAAACGTCATAATTGTTCATGAAACGTAGTAATGATCACTCGAACAGTACCTTAAGCACACATGAGGTAATTAATAACTTAGTTTGCACATCTTTATATATATTGTAACTTGATTGAAAAGGACTCTTATATTCGTTATGTGAATCTTGTCAAAACATGTTCGTAACCATGCATCTTGTGTCCGCATTAACCTCGGGTTTATAACAAATGTATTTCTAGAATAAAGTATTGAATCTTTTCAATAGAAAAATTATTTTAATAACAAAGTGTAATTAGCAGCCTGATGAAAATATTAGCTTAGGATAATTCCTCTCACGATTCACTTTAACCAGAACTTATAAAAGCCATACACAGTAAATCTCATGAATGACCTTCACAAATATATGTGTGGATATCAATGTAAAGTACGTGAATAAGTGACATGTTAATACATTATGGTATTTAAATGCTAACTTATGACTTGCTGACTGCTAAGACTCTAAAACTTCGTAGTGGTTCGTGATACCACGTAATGATTGAATCAAATTGTACATTGAGCGTTAGAAAGCTTGTTTGCGCCTTAAAGAATGTATTGTAATATGATTGGAAATATCCTTATATTTGTTGTGTGAATCTTGTCAAGAAATCTTAATAAAACGTATGTTGTATTCACATTAAATGCTAATTAGGTTTAGAACAAACGTATTCCGATGAAAATATCACCACTTTTCATCAGTATACGATTTAATTAAAGGAAGTGTAATCACCATGGACAAAAGTATTAGCCGTACTGTAAACAATGTAGATTTTTATAAGCTTTGATTGCGCCCTTGATTGGTGTATTTTGACTTAATTGGACAAAATCTCATCCGCCTTGTGAATCTAGATCAAACAATTTCATAAAAACGTTCATGTTGTGTGTGCATAAAATTCCTTAAGTTTGTTACAAATGTATTCCTAGAAGAAAGTACGTATTAAAGTTCTTTGGTAGAAGATGATTTAAATAATGACTTGTAACTACCATCCGTACGAAAATATTGGCCTTCACCATAAATGATGAAGGTTCATAGGTTAACTTCCGTTCACGGTTCACTTTAACCGAAAGTTATATGTGAGAGACAAGAAATCGTATAAATGTCCTTGAAAATATACGTGCAGAATTTTATGTAAATTTTTATGTAGATGGTTAAAACATGATAGAAGTAAGTTGAATACACGACTTTAAATCTTAAAATGACTTATGTAAATTATTTATAGTATTTAGAAATTAGATTATGGTTGGTAAAACTCCGAAACATCATGATGACACACGAAACGATGTAATGATTCACTTAAATGGTACATTAAGCGATCTGGTTGAACTAAAATCTTGTTTTCGCCTTGGTCTATGTATCATAATCCGATTGAAAAGAATATCATATTTGCCGTTTGAATATTAGCCAAACATGTACATAAACATACATCTTATGAGTGCATTAATTTCTTATGTTTATAGTAAATGCATTCATACAAGAAAGTATAGAGATTTTCGATAGCGATAATTTAAATAACCACATGTAATCACCATCCTTATGAAAATATTAGTCTTTACTGGAAACGTTGTAGGTTCTTATGTTAAATTCATCTTGTGATTCATCTTAACCAAAAGTTGCATGCAACATGCACAAAAGACCTTACGAATGTCTTTCCCGTGTGCATGCACGCACATTGTGCAAAAATTTGATGTAAATTGTAAATGTATTATATGCTCGTTATGTATGTTTAAAATCCTAAAGTGACATATACTGTTTATAATAGTTAGATATCGACTAATGGTTAAATATTCCAAAATGTCAACATGGTTCATGAAACTATGTAATGATTCACTCAAAAATACATTAAGAGTACATAGTGTAATTAACAATCTTATTTGCGTGCTCAATTGATTGTAATGCATCGAAAAAAGTCTCATATATGTGTTGTGAATCTTGTCAACATTAATTCTTTTGGTTTAGTATAATTGTATTCCTAGAAGAAGGTATTAGAGTTTTTCATTAGGATATCATTTGATTAACAAAGTATAATCACTTTCCTTATGAAAAAAAATTAGTCATACTATAGACGATGTAGGTTATTAGAATCTTGTTTGCGCCTGTTTTGATGCATTGTAACTTTGTTAGAAATAGTTTTACACTGGTCGCCAAAACATGTTCTTAAACATGCAAGTTATGTCCACATTAATTTCATATTTATATCGAACAAGCTTCTAGAATAAGTATCCGACTTTCCTGATAGAAATATCAAACACGTTTCCAGAATAAGTATTCGACTTTCCTGATAGAAATGATTTAATTCACCACGCGCAAATCTAGCTCGAAATATTTTCCCATATTTGTCCTTTCATATCTTTAAAGTGCACCGCAAAGTTACTCTTAGTTCCAGATACGCTCACGATCACACACAAACGAAACCGTAAAATCACATTTAATTTCGACTATCGTTAAGATCACTCACAAACGACAAATAAAAGGTACAGAATAGACAAAACCTAAATTCAATTAGTACTTTTTAACTTTTTAGCTATTAATAATTATTTATATATAAAATAAATAAATAAAAGTATTAGTAGACTAAAATGTAAAATATTTTCATTTTTAACTTTGTACTTTGTAGTAATACTTAAAACTCTAGGGATTAAAACTAGCAATTAAGAAACTAACCAACCCTTTATGAGGTGGCAAACCCAATGAGACAGCACCACGTACAACACACCATTACATTCATTCCCATTGGCTAATAAAACTCACACCTGAAATTTGATTGGTCCACGTGAGCACCGATGACAAGAAATTGAGTGTCTTCCCGAGAGACTTGAACAAATGCCACGTAGGCAACACCTGACACCACTATATAACCCACTGTACGAACAGAGTTCTTTTACAAAATAAAACCTTTCATTTCACAAAGCCCAAACCCTAAATAATATCACAGAGTATTATTATTAGGCTTTGTTCGTACGGCGGTGAAGAAGCATGGGGCGATCCGGCGTCGTTTTGGCAATCGTATTAATCGGTAATGTTAATTTTCAGCCATTGATTTGATTCTGTTGCTACTGTTTTGATTGATTTGATTCTGTTGCTACTGTTTTGATCAATTTGTGTTGATTTTGTAATTTGCTTGATCGTTTAATGTCAAATTTAGGCCTGTATTCGAATCGAACATTCATGAGCTGTTCATGAACTGTTAGGCCGGAAGCTCGTTTATATTAGTTTATTTAATAAACGGACATTTACATGAACACACACATACGTTTAGTTAACGTATGCTCGTTTATGTAGCGTAAATTGAATAATGCCTGTTGGATCCGGTTTCGTTAAGAGTTTTATGTTGTATATGCTTAATTTCTAGGGTTTGTGGTAATTTGGTTCGTTATGTGACAATTAATTTCTAGGGTTTGTGGTAATTTGGTTCGTTATGTGACAATTAAGAAAGTTATAATTATGCTTGATTGTTTGATAGGTGAATTTGGTATGATTTTTGTTAATTGATTAACTTGTAGATAGCTGCAGGTATGTGTTTTTGTGTATGAATCTAGCATTGATGTGAATAATGCATGCTTAGTTTAAAAATCTATGCGTTTTTGTTGTCGGTGTGGTTTGGATCCGATTTGGTTTCAGATCTGAGAGAACTGTGAGGGTTTTGGTTTTTATATGCTTAAATTCGAGGTTTTGTGGTACTGATATTACGAAAACGATTCGTTATGTGATAATTAAGAAAGTTAATCTGTGAATTTGATATGCTGAGTAAGTATCTTTTATAAATGCTTCATGCTTTCAAAACTAAGTGTTACCATATTAAAAGATTTAATATGTCAATTTTGGGTTTTAAATAATGTACAATTGATTATTAATATACAGTTATGCATTTTCTTTCAATTGTTGGTTTGCAAGATTGATCATGTTTAGGAACTAACAATAATGTGTTACAGGTTGCCTATCTGCAATTTCAATCGCAAAAGAAGAAGCGACCAAATTAGGAACTGTTATTGGGATTGATCTTGGTACTACATATTCTTGTGTTGGTGTGTATAAGAATGGTCATGTTGAAATCATAGCCAACGACCAAGGAAACCGTATCACTCCATCATGGGTGGCTTTCACTGATACCGAGAGGCTAATCGGTGAGGCAGCAAAGAATCAGGCGGCTGTAAATGCCGAACGCACCATCTTTGATGTTAAGAGACTTATAGGAAGAAAGTATGATCTTGTTTACTGCCTTTGCATATATTTTCAAATTATAAATTATATTGGTTTGCAATTTACATTATTTAAACGCTTTTAATCTTTTATCACAGGTTTGAGGACAAAGAAGTCCAGAGGGATATGAAGCTTTTCCCTTACAAGATTGTGAACAAAGACGGTAAACCGTATATCCAAGTTTCACTCAAGGATGGGACTAAAGTCTTCAGTCCTGAAGAGATTAGTGCTATGATTCTTACCAAAATGAAGGAGACAGCCGAAGCGTTTCTCGGGAAGAATATTAAGGATGCTGTTGTCACAGTTCCTGGTTAGGAAACTTCAAATTACATGATCTGTAGTTAAGTACATTTAAAACATGTTTGTTGATTTCTTGATTTTTTGTGCAGCTTACTTTAATGATGCACAAAGGCAAGCAACCAAGGATGCTGGTGTGATTGCTGGTTTAAATGTTGCCAGAATCATCAATGAGCCAACCGCTGCTGCTATTGCTTATGGTCTTGACAAGAAAGGCGGTGAGAAGAACATTCTCGTGTTTGACCTTGGTGGTGGTACTTTTGATGTCAGTATCTTGACAATCGATAACGGTGTCTTTGAGGTTCTTGCCACTAATGGAGATACCCATCTTGGAGGTGATCATTCAGTTTCAAACTAACCAAAACCAACAAACTAACTGTGATTGTTCGCGATGCTAACACGCCATTGTTTCTATTTTTTAGGTGAGGACTTTGACCAAAGGATTATGGAATACTTCATTAAGTTGATCAAGAAGAAGCACGGAAAAGACATCAGCAAGGACCACCGAGCTCTCGGAAAGCTAAGGCGTGAAGCCGAGCGAGCCAAGCGAGCCTTGAGTAGCCAGCATCAGGTCCGAGTTGAGATTGAGTCGCTTTTCGACGGTGTGGATTTCTCTGAGCCGTTGACCCGAGCCCGTTTCGAAGAGTTAAACAATGACCTGTTCAGAAAGACCATGGGACCCGTGAAGAAGGCCATGGATGATGCGGGTCTTGAGAAACGGCAAATAGATGAGATTGTTCTTGTTGGTGGAAGTACCAGAATCCCAAAGGTTCAGCAACTTCTTAAAGATTACTTTGATGGCAAGGAACCGAACAAGGGCGTGAACCCTGATGAAGCTGTTGCTTTTGGTGCTGCGGTTCAAGGAGGAATATTGAGTGGTGAAGGCGGTGAGGAAACTAAAGATATCCTTCTTTTGGACGTGGCCCCACTTACCCTCGGTATTGAAACTGTTGGAGGCGTGATGACCAAATTGATCCCGAGAAACACTGTCATCCCCACCAAAAAATCTCAAGTTTTCACCACATACCAAGATCAGCAAACCGTCGTCTCGATCAAGGTCTATGAAGGTGAAAGAAGTCTTACAAAGGACTGCAGGCTTCTTGGAACCTTTGATCTTACCGGAATCCCTCCAGCCCCAAGGTAGTTATAGTTATAGTTACAGTTATAATTTGTGTTAGTATAATAATATTAACTTTGACAAATTCTTTTTATGTTTCTGTTAATCCAGGGGTACTCCACAAATTGAGGTTACGTTTGAAGTAGATGCCAATGGTATCTTAAACGTGAAGGCGGAAGACAAGGCGTCTGGTAAATCAGAAAAGATCACGATCACAAACGAGAAGGGTCGGTTGAGCCAAGAAGAGATTGAGCGGATGGTTCGTGAAGCGGAAGAGTTTGCAGAAGAGGACAAAAAGGTTAAAGAAAAGATCGACGCGCGTAACGCCCTTGAAACGTATGTGTACAACATGAAGAATCAAATTAATGACAAAGATAAGTTGGCCGATAAGCTCGAGGCCGATGAAAAGGAGAAGATTGAAGAGGCAACAAAAGAAGCACTTGAATGGTTGGACGATAACCAGTCCGCTGAGAAGGAAGATTATGATGAGAAGTTGAAGGAAGTGGAGGCGGTTTGTAATCCGATTGTGACTGCTGTTTATCAGAGGTCGGGTGGGGCACCTGGGGGTGCGGATTCAACAGAAGACGATGATGACCATGATGAACTGTAGGTTTTTGTTTTGTATGGATTATGAGGATTTGTATTTACATTACATGAAATTAGAAGATTAGGGAGATGACAGAAATGAGATCCCTTTTGTCTTTTTGGTTAATGTGAAGTGATAGTTTTGAATGTGTATCTTCTATGAAATTTATACAATCTTCGACAACTGCATGTTTATTGCCTTTTAGATGTGTTAAACGTTACTTGTCCGACTGTGTCGGGTCTTCAGTCTTGTCGAGACCATACTGGACCAGCGTGCAAAAACTTGTTGCTACCGGAAATATTGAAGCTAAAAGTTACTTGTCCAACTGTGTCGGGTCTTCAGTCATGTCGAGACCATACTGGACCAGCGTGCAAAACGTTGTTGCTACCGGAAATATTGAAGCTTTCGGTTGGCTTGGTCTCTTTGGTTATTTACTGTAACTGACCATTCAAAAGCATTAACCAAGAGAGACACTTAACACATCCTGGGCCATTCTTGGTTCGAGCTGCAAGTTTAATCTGTCTGAACCAGTTTATGTACAATCCTGGTGTTTGCGATTCGAGTAGCCACTGGTCCATCAAAACATTTCCAAAAGTGGTGGGCGTAATTAATTTGAATCTGATTCTGAGACCGTATACCATTTATAATAATTTGATATCTACTTATAAAGCTTATTTACTCGCTTGATTGATGTATTGTATTGCGATTGGAAAGAATCTTATATCCGCATTGTGAATCTTGTCCAAACATCTCATAAACATCATGTATTCCTAAAAGAAAGTATTGAAGTTTATTGATTTAATTCAGTCAATTCATTATAATTTCTAATTTATTGATTTAATCCGGTCGGTA
>NW_027492691.1:275000-287500 GCF_021521415.1 Bidens hawaiensis | reverse complement strand
TCGACCAAGCCGCTGAGTATTGGAAACAGGCTATAGCACTTACTCCTGGTAATTATATTGAAGCTCATAATTGGTTGAAGATCACTAGATGTTTCGAATAGAAGATCAGACCTTTTCTTTATTTTAGTAATGATTTAGATTGTTTTAGATATTTTTTTATTTGTTAATTCATTTTTTGTTGGCCCCATCAGTCAAATAAAATAGATCGTTCCTTTGGGAAGAATCCATCAAAGAATTTCTTTATATCCCTTCTAAGCGTTCTATTTCGTATGGTATTTTGTAGGACTAAAGGATACATGGATAGCTTACAAAATATATTTTTTCTTGACGTTCTTTTTTTCTATAAAAAAAAGACTTTTAAAACTAATCAAAAAGGCTTCGAATCACTGTGAATATATCAAAATTTCTTAGTAATAGCTAATGTCTGCTCGCGTGATTTGGAATAGAGCACTATTACTCTATTTAAATCTAAAAAACATGTACTATATCTAAAAAACATGAAGTAGCTCCAGCTAAGAACTTTTAATTGATATCTGAAATAGACTAGGTTGCAAAAAAAAGAGTTTTTGTATCAATATAAAGAAAGGCTTTTATAGGATCCAAAAGGTCCGTTGAGCGCCTCCTGGCTATGTCATAATAGATCCGAACACTTGCCCCGGATCGACTTCCAGATCATAATTACTCTAGTGAATAACTAAAGAAAATAGATAGGTGGGAGATAGAAAACTAGAAGAGAAAGAAACTCATTATAAAAATATCAATTATATAATAGAAATATCTCTCCGAGATTCACTAATTATTTGACTGTTGGCGGGCCTCTTTGTATGTGTTGTCCGGAAAGAGGACTCAATGATTATTCGTTCGCCGGAACCAGAAGTAAAAATTTTGGTAGATAGGGATCACATAAAAACTTCATTTGAGGAATGGGCTAGACCGGGTCATTTCTCAAGAACAATAGCTAAAGGCCCTGAAACCACCACTTGGATTTGGAACCTACATGCTGATGCTCACGATTTCGATAGCCATACCAGTGATTTGGAGGAGATCTCTCGAAAAGTCTTTAGTGCGCATTTCGGTCAACTCTCCATCATCTTCCTTTGCTTGAGCGGCATGTATTTCCACGGTGCTCGTTTTTCCAATTATGAAGCATGGCTAAGTGATCCAACTCACATTGGGCCTAGTGCCCAGGTGGTTTGGCCAATAGTGGGACAAGAAATCTTGAATGGTGATGTGGGCGGGGGCTTCCGAGGAATACAAATAACCTCTGGTTTTTTTCAGATTTGGCAAGCATCTGGAATAACTAGTGAATTACAACTCTATTGTACCACGATTGGTGCATTGATCTTTGCAGCGTTAATGCTTTTTGCTGGTTGGTTTCATTATCATAAAGCTGCTCCAAAACTGGCTTGGTTTCAAGATGTAGAATCTATGTTGAATCACCATTTAGCGGGGCTACTAGGACTTGGGTCTCTCTCTTGGGCGGGGCATCAAGTACATGTATCTTTACCTATTAACCAATTTCTAAATGCTGGAGTAGATCCTAAAGAAATACCACTTCCTCATGAATTTATCTTGAATCGGGATCTGTTGGCTCAACTTTATCCCAGTTTTGCCAAGGGAGCAACCCCATTTTTCACCTTGAATTGGTCAAAATACGGGGACTTTCTTACTTTTCGTGGAGGATTAGACCCCGTAACTGGAGGTCTATGGCTAACCGATACTGCACACCATCATTTAGCTATTGCAATTCTTTTTCTGATAGCGGGTCACATGTATAGGACCAATTGGGGCATTGGTCATGGTCTAAAAGATATTTTAGAAGCTCATAAAGGTCCATTTACGGGCCAGGGCCATAAAGGCCTATATGAGATCCTAACAACGTCATGGTGTTGGTACATGATGTAGTAGTTCAGTGTCTAGTGTCTGTAATCGAGTCGTTTGGATTTGAGTTTGTATGTAAGCGAAGTTGCTAACAAGTTCGCTGATATAGGCGAACTTGTTAGACAAGCGAAGTTAGGGACAACTTCGCCTGAACATGCCAGGCGAAGTTGTCGTGATTATATAAACTTAGGTTACGACTTAAGTTTTGATTGATAATTCAACGAGTTTCAGTTTTAGTAACGAGTCAGAGAGTCCTGTAATCAGTGATTGATATCACGTGTTTAAGGTTGCAATATAACGAGTATTTGTTTATTGTAACGTGTGTTCGATTGTGTTAACTCGTATCGTTTTCTACGCTCGTAACGTCTTACGTAGGGATTCCGCACCTACATAGAACGAGATATCTCGTGTAGATCTGGCTGGGAACCTACAATTGGTATCAGAGCTTTTGCTCGATTGTGTGGTTCGGGATTATCAAGCGGGTGTAGATATCGTTTCGTTCGACTATTCGCGGGACGAGTTTTCTGAGTTTTTGTGTCCTACTCACCTCCTACAATCATAAACAACCCATAACACCTTCACAAACCTCGTAAAGTCCAGAAATCAAACCTGCATATTCATCGTGTTCATCAGGCGAAGTTGCCGTCACTGTTCGTAGGGTTTCAGCGAAGATATAAGGTTAAGCGAAGTTATCCACAACTTCGCCTACCTTCTCAAGTTCGCTTATTACCAGCGAAGTTACCCACAACTTCGCCTACTTCACAAGTTCGCTTACCTTAAGCGAAGTTATACACAACTTCGCCGAATCAGGCGAATTTAAAAAGGAAGCGAAGTTCAGAATCAGCGAAGTTCAGACTTAAGCGAAGTTATCCACAACTTCGCCTACAGTACTGTTAAAAATAAAATTTTTATTTTTCGGGTTTCTGTGTGTTTCGTGAAAGATGTCTTCAATCAACATTACGGAACTAGTTAAGATGGAAGTGGAAGCGGGTTCGGCTACAAAGGCACCGAAGATGCTTAAGAAAACCGATTATGTAGCGTGGAAAGATCGTTTTGAACAATATGTCAAGTACCAAGATGCTAAGATGTGGGTATGCATACAAAATGGTTACATTCCACCTACTGCTGAGTATGAGGGTCGTGATCAGATAAAGAAATACAAAGAGATGGAAGAAGAAGAGAAGAAAATGTATGAGGCCGAAAGCAAAGCTCATGCAGCAATTACAATGGCTCTTCCACAAGAGATTCTGCACACTTTCAGAAAGTACAAAACTGCCAGAGAGCTTTGGGAAGCGCTTGAAAACCGTTTTGAGGGTAATGTGGGAATCCGTGCTTCAAAGATTAAACTACTTAAAACCCAGTTCTCGGTCTTCAAGTATCTGAAGAATGAATCACTTGATGATATCATCACTAGATATTATCATCTGATGACAGAACTCAGCAATTATTCGATTACTTACAAAGAAGATGAGATTGTTGAAAAGCTTCTTGATGCTCTTCCACCGAAATGGGAGATGTACACCGTGTTGATGAGAGAAGACAAAGACTTTGCCGACTATGATTTGGAAACGGCAGTAAACAAGCTACGAACTTTTGAACTAAACATGGTTTGAAAAGAGACACCTATTGATCAGGTTCAAGATCCAGGAATGTATGGTGCCAAGGTTAATACAAGTTCAAGTTCGAAGTCTGATTCGTCTGCTTACTACTCAAAGGGAGAGTCGGGCGCTAACTCAACACATGAAGGTCATGTATCTCTCAACATGAATGGAGATGTATGCTTTGTAGCTGGAGGATCAAATACTTCTAACCCTCAAGCAACCAAGAGTAGTTTTTCCCCAGGTGTTTCGAACAACAACTACTCAAGGATGCCCATGAGTGTTAAATCTGCTGAACAGCAGTTTGCTCTCTATGCATCATTCATTGCTTCGTATGAAAATTACATTCAGGGTAAGATTGTTGATCCTGCGACTTTGGATGAAGATTATGATCAGATCGATGCTGATGATCTGGAAGAGATGGATCTGCAGTGGCAGATGGCGATGATTGTGAGAAGGGTTAAGAGGTTTATGAAGAAGACAGGAAGGAAGTTTGTTGGTGAGAGACCGGGTTTTGACAAGTCAAAGGTGCGCTGTTACAACTGTCAGCAGAATGGCCACTTTGCGAAGGTGTGCACGAATGAGAGAGTTGAACGTAGTCAGAACAGGTCGACACACCAGAATGGGGGTGGTAATGATAATAGAGCCATGATTTCCAGACAGGATGGGGAGTATAACTGGAATCTGCACGTTGAAGAAGTATTCGAACAGGCAAATGTGGCGAATATCGAAACTGCAGATACTGAGGAAGTGACTGGCGAAAGTGAAGCTTACATGGCAGAGGCTCAAAATGAAGCTTGTATGGCAGATGTGAAAGATCAGCTCACCGAGGTAAGTACTAAACTCCCTTGCACTAAGTGTGAAAATCTGTCTGAACAATTGACAACTATAACTGATCAGTATGTTAGTTTGGATGCTCAATTTAAAACCTTAAAAGAAGAACATCATTTCACTAAAGCTAGAGAAAATAGTTATAATGTAAAAATAAAAGCTAGTGAAAAATATATTAGAAGTCTAAAAGCAAATCTAGCTGAAAAAATTAAAGTAATTGATCTGAGCTATGAAGTGTTAGAAGAAAAAACCAAACTAATAGCTGAAAGGGATAAACAGATAGCTGATCATCAAGTGAGAGTGGTGGAACTAAACAGGAAACTTGAGAAATTCAGAAATTCCACCGCTATACTTGATCACCTCGTTAGTGATCAAGGTTCCCCAGTTAAAAGGGGAGGAATTGGTTATCATGAAGTTCCACCACCTTACAATCATAATTACACTTATGATTCTAGTAATAAGAAATCTGTTGATGTTGATTATAGTCAGACAGTTCGGGTTAAGGTAACTATTAAAGATCCAGAAGTTAGTAAAGGCGAAACGAGTAAGCCTGTGTCTAATGTGAAAATTTCTGTGCCTAGTCCTGTCTCATCTAACTCGGACAAGTCTTCCGAGTCGAGTGAGACAAAACAAGAGGCAGTGTTACCAAAAAGTGGGGAGAAACATAAAACAACTGAAAAGAAATCTCCACTAAACCCGTATGTCCCACCTTATGTGAGACAAACGGGCAGTAATACAGCCTCAACATCTAAAACAACTATGGAAAAGAAAGTTGAACACAGGAGTTGTTTCAGATGTAATCAATTAGGACACCTAATTGCTGATTGCCCTCTGAAGCAGAGATTCAGAGGTGTGAGGCCTTCAAAAACTGAAAACAGAACTAACTGTAATTACAATAGTGGTAAAACTGAAAACTCATCAAAGTTCAAAAATTGGTCTAATTCAGGTTTTCAAAGAAATAGATCTCAGTTTTTCACTGCTAACAACCAAACCATAAGTAATAATTCATTTAATTCACGATGGTTTGGATGGCCTCATAGTCAATCTCCAAGAAGGTATCCGCTCAGGACTTACAGAAATTATTCTGATGCTAACTTTGGACAGCCAAGGTACGGGATGTATCGACCCAAGACCAAGAGGTCTTGGGTCCCCAGATTTTAACCCTCTGCTTTAATCGTGCAGGAACAGTTGAACAGGGCTGCAAACAATCTATGGGTTGTGGATAGCGGCTGTTCCCGGCACATGACGGGTAACAAGAATTTGTTACACGAATGGAAACTTGTTCAAGGAGGAAGAGTGAGTTTCGCTGGAGAGAGCGGTGGAAGGATCACAGGAATTGGGACTATGACGAATGGAAAGATGACTTTAGAGAAAGTGAACTTTGTTGAAGAATTGAAGCACAATCTGCTGAGTGTTTCGCAGATCTGTGACAAGGATTACACCATGCATTTTACCAAGAATGAGGCAATTGTGTTGCATCCTGGTTTTAAGATACCCGAGGATTGGATTGTTATGAGGGCTCCAAGAGAGAAGAATACGTATATCATGGACATGAGGTCGACTGAAATGGCCACAGAAGAATCGTGTCTTTTGTCGAAAGCGACTGAATCGGAGTCCGAATTATAGCATAGGAGAATAGGGCATATTCATCTTCGGAAGATGAACTACATTGTCAAGAATGGGTTGGTGTTGGGTGTTCCCTTGAAGAATTTCAACTTCGAAGATCAATGCTTATCATGCAAGAAGGGAAAGCAACATAAGAAATCCCATTACACCAAGAAGATTAATTCTATAGTCAGTTCCCTAGAACTACTTCACATGGATCTCTTCGGTCCAGTGAATGTAAAAGTCTAGGAGGAACATGTTACTGCTTGGTGATCACTGATGATTTCTCTAGATATTCCTGGGTATATTTCCTGAAGTCAAAGGATGAAACTGTTTAGATGGTAAAGAATTTGATTACCAAGGTTGAGAATATCATGGGAAAAAGGGTTAAGTACATCAGAAGTGACAATGGGACTGAGTTCAAGAACTATGAGATGGAGATCTTCTACTTACAGAAGGGGATTGAACACCAGTACAACGCTCCGTATACACCGCAACAAAATGGAGTGGCTGAGAGGAAGAACAGAACTTTAATTGAAGGAGCCAGAACCATGCTGGCTGATTCGAAACTTCCTGTGGTGTTCTGGGCTGAAGCTGTTGCAACAGCCTGTTATATCCTTAATCGAGTGTTAACTGTTAAAAGATTAAATAAAACATGTTATGAGCTTATGCATGGGAGAAAGCCCAACTTGAGTGGTCTTGAACCATTCGGGTCACCATGTTCGATATTAAATACCAATTCTAAATTTGGTGAAGTAGCCGACGAAGGAATCTTAGTCGGATACGTTGTTGGGACTCCCAACAGACGGGTCTTTAATACATCGACCAGCAAGGTTGAGGTGGTGTGTAACACTGATATCACAAGTTACAAATCACCAAAACCAAGCACGGGACCCGCCGCGGTTTTCGACTATCATAGACTTTTTAAATCTTTTAACTTGCCTTATTTGGATTTTGCAGAAGTTGAGGAAAGAATGGCTAGGAAGATGATATGCGATGAGGAAGACACTTTGGTGCAACGACCACAGTATGATGAATGTCAGCCTTCCTCGTCAAATGCTGTCAATACCCCTGCTGCCTCTACTGAAGAGGAATTCATCAATCCGTTTCACTCTCAACATCATTCATCCATTGATGAGCTATCTTCGAACTTGGAAGATAATCTGAATGTCAGTTCGGTTCCGACTACGAGAATTCACAAAAATCATCCTCTGGAAAATGTGATAGGTGATCTGTCCGATGGCGTACAAACAAGACAAAGCTTGAATGAGCACACCTGTGTTTACACAAGCATTAAAGAATCAGGCATAATCAACGAATGCTTGTACACCTGCTTTATCAGCCAGATTGAACCAAAGAACTATCAAATGGCTCTCAAGGACAGCTCGTGGGTCGAAGCCATGCAAGAAGAATTAGCCCAGTTTAAGAAGATGGAGGTATGGAACTTGGTTGCAAAACCAAGGAATGTGCATGCGATTGGCACAAAATGGGTCTTCAAATGCAAGAGAGATGAGAAAGGGATTGTTATCAGGAACAAGGCGAGGCTGGTTGTTAAAGGCTTTAATCAGCAAGAGGGGATTGATTACAATGAGGTGTTTGCTCCTGTGGGAAGATTGGAGGCCATTCGTTTGTTTTTGGCAATTGCTGCTCATAAGGAGATGAAGGTTTTTCAGTTAGATGTGAAGAGTGCGTTCCTAAATGGTAAAGTCGATGAGGTTGTGTACGTTGAGCAACCTCCGGGTTTTCCTGACCCTGACTTTCCCGATCACGTGTACAAGCTAAGTAAAGCGCTGTATGGACTACATCAGGCACCTCGTGCCTGGTACTCAACGTTATCCGACTACTTGCTTGAGAATGAGTTTGAAAGAGGTAAGATTGATAGCACATTGTTCTTCAAGAGAAAAGAGAGCGACTTTCTACTGGTGCAAGTCTACGTGGACGACATTATCTTTGCTGCATCAAAGGTCGCCATGTGTCAGGAGTTTGAGGCCGTCATGAAGAAGAGATTTGAAATGAGTGCTATGGGTGAACTAACTTTCTTTTTAGGACTGCAGGTTGATCAGAAGAAAGATGGTATGTTCATTCATCAGACGAAGTAAGTCCATGATGTTCTCAAACGTTTCAAGATGGAGGACAACACTCCATACGATACTCCAGTCTGCGTCAACCACAAATTGGGTGCTGAGTCAGACAACGATGCAGACGTGGACCCAACCCAATATCGGGCTATAATAGGTTCTTTAATGTACTTAACTGCTTCTAGGCCTAATATAATGTTTGTTGTTTGTCTTTGTGCTCGCTTTCAGGCAAACCCAAAGGAATCAGTTGAAGGGTGCGAAGAGGATTCTACGGTATCTCAAAGGCAAGCCTAAGCTGGGGTTGTGGTACACGAGAGGAGGAGACTTGGAGTTGGTCGCCTACACAGATTCTGATTATGGAGGGTGCAATCAGAGTCGGAAGTCTACAACTGGTGGATGTCAGTTTCTTGGTGGCAGACTAGTGTCCTGGCAATGCAAGAAGCAGACCTCAGTCGCAATTTCAACCTGTGAAGCAGAATACATGGCAGCATCCAACTGCTGCTCCCAGGTTCTTTGGATTCAACAACAGTTGCGCGATTATGGTCTGAATTTTACTCTTACTCCTATTTGCATTGATAACACTGCTGCTATCTCAGTAACTAACAATCCCGTTAAGCACAGTAAAACTAAACACATTGACATACGTCATCATTTTATACGGGATTGTGCTGAGAAGAAACTGATTGAGCTCGAAAAGGTTGATACGCTAGATAATTTCGCTGACTTGTTTACGAAAGCGTTTGACAAAACTAGATTTCAAAACCTTGTTGAGCTGAATGGGATGATCAATCCCGAGTAACCATGCTTTATGTTTTTGTTTAAAAAAAAAAAAAAGAAAAAAAAAACGTCACTATCGCTTAGAATTATGTTGGTTGCCTCAGTTTGAAGGACATATCTTCGGATATGTTTGGTCCTCATTTCTACTTGTTGAATATAAGGATAGCCATTAATCAGATGACTGAACGTGACTGGGGCGGTTTATGATGTGTTTTTATTCTTTCGCTGAAAATTAGTCGATCATACTTAGTTAGAAGGACACATACTTGTATGTGGTCGGTCCAGCTGATCCATTGGATCTTCGGGATAGCCGTTTACCTGAAAACTTCAATTTGATCGGGGAGATTGAAGTTAAAAATTTTTCAGGGAGATGAAATTATTTTTTAAGTCTACTACTTCGTAAGAAGTACCTTTACTATGTTTAACAGAAAATTGATCCAACCTTGGAAAGTGATAGATATACTGATTCTGTGTGCTTAACTAGTGAAGTTATAAGGCCTAAAAGACTTTAGAACAGTCATTGTATGTCACGGTAGCTTTTTATGGTGCGTAAAAGTAGAAGTGATACTAACTAAATCTACTCGATTTTATGTGGAAACTTCTTATGAATTGTGCATGTCTCCATATATATCTTTCCGAATGATAGGCAGAAAAGTGATTACCCAGTCATACACGAGCCCGTGAGTGTTCTGATTCCCGTGAAGATAGCGTGTCAAGAAACTGCAGTGATCCAGATTCGGGACTTGTAGTAGTTTATCTGAAGTTGTGTAAATACTTAAAAAAAAAAAAAATATTTGAGACATTCTAGAGTTCATAATATTTATACTTCTCAATCAAGGTGTAAGAAAGAGAACGGGAAGCAAAATCTAAATATCGAAGAGTACTTACTATTTAATCAGAAACTACGGGTCGAGGTCAACTCGGGGTGACTTGGGGAAAGCCAAATACGCTTTGAGAATAGATAGGAGGTATCATAATCTCTGAGTTGTTGCCCATTTATAATTTTGAGCTTAATTGAACCTAACCCGTATCACAGAAACGATGAAAACCATTCTAAGTTATTTACCTGCTTACAACCTGTTTCTTTATGTCATAATACAGCTAAACACGGATCTGTGTGACAGTCACGTAGTTAGTATGATTCCTGTTCGGATCTTTTCTAAAACATGGTAGTCCCTATCGAGACTGAAATTTGATCCCGTGTATTTTATTTTTAAAATTTTTCTGCTTATGTAGTTGTTTGATTTTATACCTGGTTACTTGGTCTTAATCGTATCATTTAATTCTTTAAAGGTTGTTTTAAAACTTAATTGCAAATTGTTCAAATTATAGGGGTTTGTTTTGAAAATTTTCATATATAGGCGAACTTATCCATAACTTCGCCTGCAATAGGCGAAGTTATCCATAACTTCGCCTGTCAAATTTTGACCCTATATAAAGAAGTTTTAAGGTCAGACATGTTCATTATTTCAAAACCAGCGAACTTATCTCCGAAACCTAAGCGAACTTATCGTATTATCGATCTCAATCATCTGTGTTCATTCTTTTTCGATTCTAATCCGATTAAAGGTGTGTAGGGTTCTATATATCGTATAATCTTTGTCATAGGGTGTTAATGATAGGTCGTATTGACCCGATTCTCGACCTCGTCTTTCGAAACATTAAACACCCGATTTCAAACTTGTTATTACGTGGTCGTAATCAATTTGGTCGTCTAGTATTTCATAAAAACATGTTTTACGGAGGCCTTAATCTCCAATTTCACCAACTACACGTCGATTGATTCGTCTATCTGTTGCCGATTCATATTCAGGCGAACTTACAGTTTGGGCGAAGTTATCCATAACTTCGCCTGAGGTTTAACTTCGCCTGATAATAGTTTTTGAAACAGTTTATGAGGCGATGTTGTGGTTAGGCGAAGTTCTCATTAACTTCGCCTGGACCTTTTAACTTGACAGTTAACAGACGAAGTTTAAGTTGAAGCGAAGTTGTTTCCCAACTTCGCCCCACCTTTAACTTCGCCTGTACAAAATAGATCACAACTTCGCTCATGGTAACAGGCGAACTTGTGATTTGCGTTGACGTGTATCTAACTTAGTCTGTTTGATGCAGATATGGCTGCAGTAGGTGGTGCAGGCGGAGATGACGGTGGTGATAACCAGAGACAGTTCTTCCCGGGTCACAACATGTATATAACATTAGACCCGGAGGCGAGCGGAGTTGATGATTTCCGCGAAATCATCACGTTTCTGTTACGCTCGCGTATATTCCACGCGATCACTACAACAATGCCGATATCCTTGCCCAACATTGAGGATTTTTGGCAGACCGTGGAATATGACTGTAGAGTCGAGCCCCCGGTGATGCGCGCAACAGTCAACAATCAGATTGTTCAGTTCTCTTCTGAACAGATGCGGGCGGCTTTACGATTTGGAGATGAGACGAGGGATGACCCGACAGAGTTTGTGGCTCCTTTCCGTGATGGAGCGTTTTTGAGGATGGGATACTCTGGTCCCTTGGGAGATATTCAGAGAAGGAAAGGGTTTTTACTTGACCAGTGGCGCTTTCTCATGCATGTCATGATTGTATGCATGTCAGGGAGAAAGGCGGGCACTGATGGCATGGGCGCGACCATGCAGTCGGCGATGACTGCTCTGACTTACAACAAGCGATACAGCTTTAGTCAGATGGTCTTCTATGAGATTGATCGTCAGAGAAGGGCGATGGCGCGTGAGAGATTCATCATGTATCCAAGATTCCTACAAATGATCTTGAATCATGTTGCTCCAACGCTACCTCAGCGCCGTCCGATTAGATACGTTGAAAGTGTGAATAAACGGATCTTCGCCCAATGTAGATCTTCGAGTGCGAGGAGCAAACCTGAGCTCCGTCCTCGCCATACTCCACTGTTTGGGTACTTAATCAACCCAGGGTATGTGCCTGCTCGAGGGGACGAGTTTCGGGACCCGGCACCACAACAGGCAGGAGCACCTCAAGCTATACCTGCTGCTCCTGTTGTGTCACCGGAGGAGAACGTTGACCTTGACGCAGAGTTTGGCGGTCAAGGATTTTTTGACATGGAGAGGGTTGATCCAGAGGTGTATGTGCAAGTCTCGTTTGAGAGGGTGTCGACTGTGAATGTTACTAGGACAGCTGCTACGATGGTTGGTTCTGATGAGGCAAGAAAGATTATGGTAACTCGAGAAAGACTACATGGGAAGAGAAAGAGAACTGATGATGACAGCGAGTCAGACTATGAGGAAGAGGTACAACAGTTAATACGCAGATCAAGAAGGGAACGGATAGGTGCAGGATCGGGAGCCGGTGAGAGCTCGAGGGTGGTACGTTTCACCCCACCCGCACTATCCGGTATGACAATGGTTCCCTCATCATTACAGGTTACAAGGCCAAGCGCCACGGACGTTCCCGTGGTGGCTACCTCATCTGCCTTTGGCCTCCCACCAACTTCATTCCAACTACCGACTCTGGAGATCGTTTCGTTGCCGCCGCCGACTGTTACTCCAACGGAGGTCGTGGCACACTTTATTGAGTCGACTGTTGTGGCCACTGCAGGGTTATCGGTGACGATACCACCTGCGGTTACGTCTTTGCCTACTTCTGAGGTCCCGATTACATCGGAAATCCCTCCTCAGTACACTCAAGATATATCACATCTGAGGTTTGATTTCGATGCAACTTTATCAGACTCAGAACGAATAGCAGCACTTGA
>NW_027492691.1:267500-270000 GCF_021521415.1 Bidens hawaiensis | reverse complement strand
CACGTGATACGGGCCTTTCCACCACGGGTACAACCCGAGTAATATATTTGACCCAATCACGGCTCAACATACAATGGGCCTCTTCACCACGGGATTTTAAAACCCGAGTAATATATTTGACCCGCCAAAATGATGATCACGCCACACGGGCCTCTCCACCACAGGATTTGAAAACCCGAGTAATATATTTGACCCGGCCGTGATCACCATGCACACACATATCAATAAGCCTACTCACATCATTCTTAGTCACGAGGAACTAAATATCATCACACAACCGTAGGCTATAAGGTAACACATACTCATACATACATACATACCTCCATACATACACACACACACACACACACACATATATATATATATATATATATATATAACATCCCAAGACATTCCAAATTACAAGTAAGCCTATGGGCCATAAGGTAATATATAATAATCAGTCCAATACATGAACTAAGTAAATAGGTCTACTCGTATTCAATTACTACCAAGCCTATTAACATCATCGATCTAGACCATAATCAGGTATATAACCTTAAGGAATATATGACCATAACGAGTCTAAAATATCCTAAGGCATAGAATATAGTCCACTCATAGTTTTGTAAATGCACAAATACAAGTAAAGCTATGTAATACCATCCAAATAGTTGTAACGAGTAAAATCGTGTAAAATTGTATTACGGTGTGTATGCTAGCCCAAAACGTAAAAAGATTTAAAAGGGGCATCATGAACTCACCTGAAATCGATCGAACACCTGCAACGAGCTAGGAAACCCCTAAGTGCACACTCACAAGTAAGGGCCTGTAAATAGTACACAACGCGTTACTAAACTAGACCGTAAGAACACTCTTGCCTAATGGGCCGTTCAAGGCCCAACACGTTGGCCCAATGCCCAACAACTTGGACCAAGGCCCAACCCATACCCAATTACTTTACCTCAGCCCCAAAAACCTTTCAACTAACCAAATCCACCGGTTAAGCCTAAAACGAACTTATCGATTAATAACGAGTAAAACGTGTAGATTTTAGCATGAGAAAATGCATTTAATTACATAGGATAACCTTTGAAATAAATTATTAAATTTTTACCAGACTTTAATAAATGTCTTAGGTTTATAAAAATATTTTTATTATATTTTTCTATTGGACACAAAAATTATAAAAATTTCTCAAACACAGCAAGGTACGTGCAGCTATTTCAGTGCGCAACAAAATGGTTTTATTTTTATAAAATTCATTGCTGAACCAAATTAAACGATTCCAATTGGGTTTGGTTCCTAACTCAAAATACTAACTTACAGAAGTAGAACCAACCAATTTGGACCTGTAGAAATAAGATTATGATGTCGGGAAGACAGACTAGAATCCGTCATCCCGCATCAGCTTTGATATTCGATTTTATAAATTCATAAAAACCATTCAAATCTCATCCAAAAATTACGTATTATACATTTCTGGAAACTAGACTCAAATTAGAACATTATGGAATTAATATTAGATCAAAAATAATGGATTAACATCGCGTTACAGACCCTACAATAAACGTATACAAATCTGTTAGCAAACTGTTATCATCAAAACTCAATCTTAACGACCAATAAGCGCGTTAATATGATTAATTAAGGGGTAAAAGACATGGGGAATCATAAAACCGACCTTGAATTGAAGTTTTTACGGTTGAAACACGGCTGCACAGAAGAAAATCGCCAGGGGGGCTGTTCTTCAGCCGATCGCAGCTGGTAGGAGTTAGGGTTAGGGTTTGTTTTGTATTATGATATAAAAACAAAAGTTACATTCAAGTCCCTCCAAATTGAAGTGTAAGGCAAAATGGAAGGAAAGTTAAATGGTTTAACATACTGAAATGACGCAAAGGCTTCCGAGAAACGTCGGATAAATCCCGAGAGTTATACATACTCTACAAGCTTTAATTCTTGAAACCGGAATTAACTGGCGTTACAATATTGGTTCGATATACTTTTATCTTCAACGAACGGCCCGACATTCAATTCGGGTCGAAGCATATGGTTGCCAGGTTGGTTAAATGCTGTTAGTGAGAATAGTAATTCACTATTCTTAACAATAGGTCCTGGAGACTTTTTGGTTCATCATGCTATTGCTCTGGGTTTACATACAACCACGTTAATCTTAGTAAAAGGTGCGTTAGATGCACGTGGTTCCAAGTTAATGCCAAATAAAAAGGATTTTGGTTATAGTTTTCCGTGCGATGGCCCAGGACGAGGTGGTACTTGTGATATTTCGGCTTGGGACGCATTTTATTTGGCTGTTTTTTGGATGTTAAATACCATTGGATGGGTTACTTTTTATTGGCATTGGAAGCACATTACATTATGGCAGGGCAATGTTTCATAGTTTAATGAATCTTTCACTTATTTGATGGGCTGGTTAAGAGATTATTTATGGTTAAACTCTTCACAACTTATAATGGATATAATCCTTTTGGTATGAATAGTTTATCAGTCTGGGCATAGATGT